>NW_017100500.1:305276-358819 GCF_001263275.1 Habropoda laboriosa | reverse complement strand
AGATCGAGGATACAGAAATTGAAGATGATGACAGAGACTCTTGGAGATACTATTAATTTCGACGGTCAACAAGCATTCGACGTGGCTGACCTTGTCAAGCAGTATTTCAGGGAGTTACCAGAAGCTCTGTTAACGAACAAACTCTCTGAAACCTTCATTGCTATCTTTCAACGTAAGCACAGACACACATATATGTATATACCGTTTGGATGATAAAAATAAGAGAGAATTACTAGCTGTCTGAAATATTCATACGCGTAACGTTGAACTTGAAAGGTTGCTCGATGAATGATTTATTGGTGAAGCCGATTGAAAGGTGGAACCGTGGATAATTGCAGGTGTTGATAATTGTTACAGATGTACCTGCTGAGCTGCGACCGGACGCGGTGCAATGCGTGTTGCTGCTTCTGCCAGACGAGCATAGGGAGGCGTTGGAAACTCTGCTCGATTTCTTGAACCACGTAGCGAGCAACGCTCCCTACAACCAAATGACAGCCTCGAACCTGGCCGTGTGCCTGGCACCGAGCCTGTTCCACTTCAACCACAGCAACACGAACGTGACCAACAGGTCGAGCAGCGTATCCCCACGTAGGAGAAAGACCGTGGGCATTCCCGATCAGAGGGAACTGTCGGAAAACAAAGCCGCTCACGACTGTCTTCTGTATCTGGTCAAGATGCATCGTGAATTATTCATGGTGAGTGGCTCGATGCCGAACGTCCAGGTCGTTCGAGAGGAGCGTCATCCGTCGTCGTCTCGAAACGGCGATTGTGATCGCGCTCGAATCCGAGAGATGTATATACAACAGTATTATTCGAACACGTTCTCACGAATCGGAAGGGAAACACGAGTTAATCGTATTCTCCGTTCTCTGTTCCATGTACCATCAGGTCTCCTCGGATATGTTGACGCAGTGTCATTTCAATTACATGGAGGAAAGCGTTCCGGTTGCATTGGAGGAGTTGGGCTCTGAGCTGAAGCAAGACTGGAGAGGTTATTTGTACGCGTGTACCACGGCCTTGTTGAAGGAGGCGCGAGAAAAGTACGTGTAATCTGGAAATTAACTTTTCTCTCCGGAGACTCATTTTCTAACGTATTTTTACTATCGCGTTGTCGACATTTTTGCCAACAGAAGTCGAGGTTGGGTCACCGTGAACAATCCAGCAGACAGCACGGTGGAAATGGCTTACAAGAAAGTCGGAGACGGTCATCCGCTTCGATTGTGGCGAGTGTCGACTGAAGTGGAAGCTCCGCCGAACGAGCTTCTGCATCGTGTTCTGAGAGAGAGGCATATCTGGGATCCGCAACTTCTCAAGTACAGGCTGGTAGCCAAATTGGACACCAACGTGGAGGTCTTTCAATACGCCACCGGGAACATGAGTCCTCTTCCTGCCAGGGATTATTGTGTGTTAAGGTGTGTTTCGAATTCGCCTCGCGAATCGTCTTCGTCCGTTCGATGAAACGATACGATATTGAACGTGACAAATAGGAAGAGTTATAAGAGTCGTAGAATAGAACAGTGGAGTTGTAAATTATGTAACGTTGCATTGTACAGATCCTGGCGTAACGATCTCCCCAAAGGGGCCTGCGTCATCGTAGAAACGTCCGTGGAACATCCGGATGCTCCTGTTATGCTTGGCGGAACACGCGGTATTGTTTTGGCCTCGCGCTATCTTATCGAACCTTGCGGTAGTGGTAAATCACGGATCATGCATCTTTCCAGAGTGGATACAAAGTATGTATACAGAGAATGAAAAATAACCCATTCCGTTCGGGGCTCTATTTGTTATCTTTGCTGTTATTTACGGTGCGATTGATTTTTGTTTGCACAGAGGACGCACTCCGGAATGGTACAACAAAAGTTACGGCCACCTCGCGGCTCTGCACCTCAGTAAAATTCGCAACTCCTTCAAGCACACGACAGATGGTCCGGAAAGTAAAGTCTGAGAGGAGGCAACCGTGCAACGTTCACCGTTGCACGGTCCCAACGCGACTCAGCAGGATCGGGATGATCAGCATCAGGAACTCAGGATCCTGAAGGATGTGCTACAGGTTCAGCCTACCATTGACGAGGAATAAAGGAGAGGAATTAATATTGCGTCCACTTCGTCAATACCATAGCTAAGAACATCTCGAAGCAATGCTTACGAGTCTATGAGAAAAATTTAACTCGCTATTAAAGATGAACCCCGTCGTGCGTTTCTCGAGTTGATTCGGACGATATTCGCGAGAGGAGCGAAAGGTAAAAAGAAAATGAAGAGAACAGAAGAAACGTTAACGATATCGTGCACAAGCTTTAATCGATGTGAAACAATTTTTTTTTTCGAAGCCTGAGATGTTTAGCGTTTAAACGTCGAATTATTATGAACCGTATTGTTAGCGAATGAAGAAGAAGAAGAAGAAGAAATGAATTTATTGTTATCATAATTTTAGAGGAAAATTCTCTCTGTGTGACGTTTTATTGTCCAAGGATCTTGCCGTCCAGTGATCGTGAAAGTCGTTAGAAAGAAAAAAAAAAACAGAAGCAAAAAGGCAGGACACACCGAATCGAAGAAAATTACTAAAGGGCTAGTATGTGTTTCCCCCCCTGTGTACGTAGGGTATAACGCGTTATTTTTGCAAGTATCCCACACATAGTCCGATGTTATATCGTTATTCGAGGTTCCAAGAGTGAAAAAAATATATGTACATAGAATTACGATTTTTGCGATGTTTCGCCGATTTAAGAATGGAAAAGGAAGCTACCCAAGGGAAGACCGATGCCTTTTCGTTGATAGGTAGATGATTTCAATAATCGTATCGATTATGTATAAACGCGAGGCATATTAAAAGAATGGACGTAAATATTTTTCGAACGTAGTTGCTACAAAGAGTACAGTCGCAGTCTGTGTGTATTCCCGCGTCGCACGATGTTTCAATCTCACCAAATGATATGAAAAAAAAAGGAAAAAAAAAAACACGCGAACGACAGGAGAAAGTCGCGCACAATATTATGATTCCCCGTTCTAGCACTTAAGAGCCTCCCGCCCCCCCCTATTTTGTATGTTTCTTTCGGACCAAATGCCAATTTTTCTATTGTATCATATCACCGCCGAGTATCGAGAATACATGGTTATTTTAGAGCGATTCTTTTTGTAAATGTCACGTTTTAGACGACCGGAGGACCGTGTAAATTATCGTAGTGGTTACGCATTAATACGATGTGTATGTACGTGTATTCTATTTATACAACAAATTTACGACGCGAATATCGAACCATCGAATTTCACTTCGATGTTTCTGTACGTACGATTCCGAACGTAATACGTTTTAATCGTCGTATAATTACGCCTCCGATTCCTCCTTCTCCTTCTCCCCGTTCCCCTCCCAACCAGCCAAGCCCTAAATCTCACGATTAATCCGATTTAATCGAGCAATGCGAAAGGATTTTGAGTAAACGTGTAAGTTTTTTCGCGTCCGATCTCGCGAGTCGGGTGCACGATGTAAACTCGTGTGTGTAATTAAGCAACAATCGTCACTCGTCAAAATATCGATGTTGAAGCGTTGAAATTGTCATAGAGTCTATTGTTAATTGTCGTCTGTCTGAAATTGTAAACGTCAGTCGCGAGAGCCCGGTGGTACGGGGAACTGTTCCGATTGTTCTCGGCCAGTCGAGCATTTAGAACGAATCGTCTCCGTTATTCGAGACACGTTCGTGTATGCACCATAATTAACACGTATAGGGACCACCTTCGTTCGGACCCAACCACACGCCCCCTCCTCGAGAAAATTGAGAGAAAAAGGAAAAAAAGTGAAGGGAAAATGATGAAAAAAAAAAAAAAAAAAAAAAAAGAAGAAGAAACCAATCGGGAATCGACCTGGAGAATAATACACCTCATCGAATCGAATTATAAGTGTATTTTAACATAATACTAGTCAACTTACAATTTAGATGAAGTTACGGATACGGAATATAAGTGTATAGATTTTTATTCTACGAACGTTACGTCGTGAATATTTAATTATTATTATTATATTATTATAATAATTATTATTATTATATTATTGACATAAACTAATTATATGGAGAAGAAAAAGAAATATATCGATGATATTTTTGTGTCCAAAAAACGCCAGTAGGGAGCACGCGAATGAGAATGAGAGAAAGAGAGATAGGGTGAGTACGCGTCTGAATGTTTTTCCGTTATTTGTAACGATATTTGATCGTCTTTATTCTTGTAATCCGTGTTTCACTAGAATGTAAATATGTATATTATACAATAATGAAACACGATTATATACTCATTAAACGAGATCGTTTTATTTTGTACACCTCGTATTCGAGACGTTTAATTGCACCTCTACAGTGTCTTCTTAAGTTACCAGCCCCCCCGCTCGTCGTTTACCAATTCGAAGTTATGCAACGAACGAATGCGTTTCGTGTTGTTTAATCGATACGCCTCGTTACCAGGAATAACACGTCGCAGCGTTTTCTGTTCATACTCGCGCCGTGATCTTGACGTTTTCTCGATCAGTTCGACGGAAGTACGCGGCTATTTTCGCTTCGGAGTGAACCGACCTTTTACTTTTCACGTTCGCTATCGAATAAACACACGTTTTTCTCTTTATCGCGAACGATACTCTTCACGTCGAAGTTCGACAAGTGCTTCAAGTTCGCCAAATCTGATTAACCGAGAACAGAGAACTCTTATAGTTAACCTACTGTATCAAAAGGTAACCCTCTCGTTATTATATCATGCGTATCGGTAACTTTGTGTTTCAAGCACTGTCGTAAAATTTCAATGTTATCAGAATTGTTCTTTTTAAGAAAATAAATTTCGCTCGTCGCTAGAATGTACAACGATCGTATCTTTAAGGCAACAGTTATCGAGGAACGGTAATATTGACCTTGCCGTTAAATAACAAGAATATTCTTCCGCGAAATTTCATCTCTGCTCTTTCTTCAATTTCCCTGAGAAAATAAAGTAATACGTGCGCTAATAAAAGCTCAAGCCGGTTCTGTGCGCTTTGTTCGTAGCTTTCCGAGAAAATGGTCCGTCTGCACGTGAAGAAAGGCGAGGAGAGCCAGTTTCTGTACGACACACACGTGGAGGCTCGGGTTGAAGACGTTATATACGACATTGCTATTATTTACAACGGCCGGCTGAAGATTTCAAGAATATGTTATGGTAATGATCGCTCGTTCCTCGTCTCTCGTTCGTTCGGGGGAGTGAGCTGTTCGGAAAACGGTGACGTCTAATAGCGTGGCAAAGGAAAATCGTCCGGGGCTGGAAAGTTGCACTTTATTTAGGCAGACTACGGCCAGATCGTACGTTAAGTGGCATGAGTTGTCCCGAGGTAACGGCGTTGCAACGCGTTATTACCGTTTTCTCGGCCTTTTTATTTCCCCCGCCGTGCATGTAACGGCCCCCATGCGAGGCCGAACGTGTACGATTTTATCGGGCATCACCACAGGCTGTTTGAATGCCAATGATTTCATCGACGATAACGAGTTACGTATCCCTTCATTTATTTCCCGATTGTGCCATTAATCCAATGACGCGAGTTTGATGTTGCACGCATGAAAAGTGTTCGCGGAGAAAATTCTTTTGCCCCTTGTTTACACACTTTTCTCGCGTACAGGCACTCTCGATCCTGCTTTTTACCGCCGTCAAGGCCGAGGCCCGCAGCACACCGAGAAAATTTCTTTATTTTCGCGAATACCCGGTAGACTTTCAGTGAAACGCATTAAAGAATGCAAACTTCTATCTCTTCCTTTTTGCTCGATTCAGCTCTCCACAGAGTGTCTCATTTGCAACAAACACCTGAATTATTTCTCAAGGTCTCGAAAATAAGGAAAAACGACAAAGCAGTCTTGTTGATCCTACATTTTTCACTTACTATTTAAGGTCACTTCAACGCGATAATGTCGTTCAGCTGGTCTTGAAATTGGCTACAGCGTTCTATTTCAAGAACCGCGTGTTAAAATGCAAAAATACGTCGGTGACTTTGAAAGATACCTTCGAGATAACCTTCGGATAAACTCTCAATCATCTCTCCTTCCACCACCAGCTGAAATCATTCGGGTATTCCTTGCAACCGGCGCACCCCGTACACATCGTTGCTTAAGAAGCCACGGGACAATAATTGTCGCGAAACAATCAACCGACGTTGCCCGTGGAACCGAAAAAAGAATAACAATTTACGATCAATTAACACGCCCAAGCGAGTGTCGGTAGGGCGACCCTCTCTCGCAACGGGTAATTACACACGTTTCCAAGGCGATTAATTATCGTACACGGATTTACACACGAGTCGAATCTCTCCCGACGATTTTTCCATAGGTTCCGAATGCTAACTCCCCGGATGGCCTCGGTTCCCCTCCCCGCCGCAGTCGGAATACTAACGCGAGAAATCCATTAACGATTATCTGGCCCGGAGTACGGGGGAAAAGGGTTCACCCGCGGCTTGTAATAACAGCGCGTAATAAGAAGTCGAGGGCCGAGTTTATGAACCCATCCATCGTTGCGCGCCGTGTGATATTAGTCACACGTCGCGCGGGGATAATAATTACGCGGAGTTAACCGGTGGCTCCGCCATCTCTCTCTGTTCCGTGCTTGCGGAAAAATAGAAATCGAAGAGCTGGCGAAGCACGGCACCATGCTGCCCCATGACATGATGGGCCTCACCGACGAGCAGGTAGAAGAGTTGAAGCTCAAGGACGAGTGGGGCGAGAAGTGCGTGCCGATGGGCGGATGGACCTTTAACAAGGACGTTATCGGTACGTGGAGCCGTATGTATTAAGAAACGGGGGAGAGACGGAGGGAGGAAAGGCTAGTCTCTCGCGAGTAGAAGACGTACTTTCTGACCTAGGGACCTAACGATGCAGTTTGTTTTATGCCGCGCTTAGCGCATATGCAAATGCGCTGTTATCAGCCGATGGAGTGTACAATGCTGGCGAGAAATTCGCTCAGCCGGTGTGCCTTTTCTTTTCTCTGAGAACGGGCTTGTAATCGTAGCATTAATTGCTCGCCAGACCGGAGACCACGATGTTACCGAGCTGTTTCCATGTTTCAGGCCGCAGAAACGGCAGACAGCCTAATGCGAAGATGCAGGAGGTCTTGAAGAAAACGATCGAGGAGGCACGAGCTACGGTTTCGAAGGTAATTTTCCACCCTGTCTGTGTTCCTCGTTTTTGTCCACTCCGTAGATTTCCACGTTCTTGCTCGACGTTGTGACGCAAAAACTTGTGCAAGAAACGTTGGATATCCTGAGAGGCGCTGTGACCATCGTTTATCCGATGGGACTTCCGCCTCATGATGTTATTAGACAGGAGTTCGAGAACACGGAGGATTTGAGTGGAACTCAGGCGTCGTTAGAGGTAGTGTTATAAGTTTGACGGAAAGTTATTAAACATTATGTATATATTTATTCTTTATTTATATTTTTAATTGGGTTTAGCAATTTTTAAATGTAGTTTGATTTAGTTAATCAGAAGCGTATTATAATTACTTTATGCTTAACAGTTTAGTTGATTGTTAAAATAAAGCAAATTGACTGAAGAAACAGAAATAAGTCAATTTATAAGCATATGTAATATTTGGGAAAGTATGTATGTAGTATGAAAGTCGTGTGTAGTATCTCGTAGTATGAAAGAAATACCGAGATCGCAGAATAACAATGTTAACAGTCGTATAAGACATTCCTTTGTCGATATATACACGTATTTCGTAGAAGTACAATTTGAAAACAATTTCTAGCACGCTTTGACCTAGGGACGGTCGACGCCATGTTTATATTTTCGCGCGCGAACGATCGCGTATCCTCAGTTGCGACGCGCACGCCATAGAGTTCGGACGATTTGTTGTTACTCGAATTTCGGTGTGTAAATTTTGCTCTCTTCGTATGTTAAATTATTCTATTCGTGTTCTGATTGTGTTCCGTTTGATACGTCTGTTTCTAGCTTTCATTTTTGTATAATATTGTTGTCGTAGTGTAAATACTTTTCTTAATAATACGTAAAATGTGTTGCTCCGCGTTGGCGCGTCTTTTTCACGTTTTAATTGCGTCATAACATTACTTAGATCGTGTTTTAACTCGGATTAAAAGTGTTATTCGGGATGTGTTGTGAAAATACGTATCCTGAAGTGATTTGCAACGTGTAAGCATTGTTCTGTTCTATAATTTAATGTATCTTATATCGATTCGAATGGAATATTAACAAGACGATGTTTCGTGGTTACAGGTTATCGATGTGCAACTGGCACAAATCTGGTTCTCAGGTAAGGAAATGCTACCGGGAAAGAAGCTGAAGGATTACTTGGGGATAAACGAGAAGACGAAGATTATCGTGAAACTGCAGAAAAGAGGAGTTGGAAAGCCTGCTCGGGAACCACTGATGACAGAGGACGAACGCAAGCTGCTGATGCTACACGCTTACAATCGACAAGAGCAGCTAAAGGTAAGTGCAACTTTGTTATATCGGTAAAGTAGCTTTCTTCTTTAGGGAATCATGAATACATTCGATATGTAATTTTCAATTTGCATCTAAATTAAAGTTTTAAAGTAATTTAAAGGTAAAATAAAAATTTAGCTAGCCTATAACATCAAACTTTTAATTATAATTTTTATGTCCATTTCTATTGGTAGTTAAAATTCAATACTTAAACAGTATGTATATTGTAACATAGATTTTGTTAAAATAACCTTTAATCTATTCCCTGCAATATTTTTGAATTTTTGACAATTTTACGTATGAAAGAACATATGAAATTTTCTTAGTTTATCAACAGATGGTAAATATGAATCATGAATCCTAAAATTAAATAATATAACGATGTATATACGTTAAATAACTATTAAATATTTGTATTTAGAAGAAAGCTACTTTATACACATATTTTGCATGACAATTTTAATACTGAATATGCTTTAAAAATACGCGATATCCATTTTCCAACTGCTGATTAATAAGCGGTTTCTTTTACCGTTCGTCCTCGTTATTTCATACGATTAATCGTATGAATATGGAACATTTCAAACGATTTGCAATTGCGTGCAATTCTATAAATGATTTCCATGAAAAATTTACATGTCAACGCTAATATTTATACCTGAACATATCCCTTAATTAATCATGATAAATATAGAAGGCATCGGATGTATATTGAGCAGAAAATTATGCAAATATTTTATCCTGCCGTTTACTATACCAGTAAATAGTATAAACGGCAAATCTGTATTGATTTACACGTTTAGATAGGATAACGTGTTATTTTATTATCGATCATCAACATCACTGAACGCCCTTTTTAAAGTAGGTTAATTCGTTTCAGATACACCTCGTAGAATAATGAATATAAAACACATGATCTTAGATATCTGATCTGTTCACTTTTTATCCTATTTGTATACCATTATAACGTTAATGAATTTTAAATATTCCTATTATTACGTTTGCATAAAAATATAAAATTACTTCGAAATCGTTGAGCTCTTTCAGTTCGACCTGAATTTGTTTACAAATATTCCCATTCCACAAAAATATAAAATTACTTCGAAATCGTTGAGCTCTTTCAGTTCGACGTGAATTTGTTTACAAATATTCCCATTATTACATTTCCCGAAAAATATAAAATTCAAAATCGTTCAGCTCTTCCAGTTCGACGTGAATTAGTTTACAAATATTTCCCCCCAACTTCATACGCATTTCGATAAATCGAGAAGCTGTTAATGCAAATTTAAATGTCCTCCATTCGTGTAAATTCCACGATGTAAATCAACGTGCGATTAAAATTCAATAAACACTCTAAATAATAAAGTTTCGTAGAAAATACACAGGTTCCATGTTTGCGGAATAAACTCGTGCCAGTTGAACGAACTCGTCAAACGATTCTTCTATTTCTGTTATCGATCTACAACCATAATTGCGTGATTTCCATTTACGTTACGAGGTGCATTCAACAGTGCCCTATCAATAATAGAATTTGTCTGGTAATTCTTCACCCTTCGTACGTTCACTTTCGTCGCGACTGAGCATCGCATTATTCCAGAAAAATAATTAATTTTGCAACGAAATAATTTTTTATTTAGAAATATATTCGTCGAATTAGATCGATCGGTCCCCGATGGAGTGATATTTGTAGGTCAGCTGTACTGCGTGAGTTTCTGTCGCGTATTTTATTAAGTACGTTTTTCTCCGATTTAGACAGATAACGAAGAAAAAGTTCTTTTTTCCTATCTTTTTTTATCTATAAAATAAATTACACACCTACGAAACCTTTTCAAAGGGGAATTTTTTCAAAGCCGCTTCATTAACGTTCCCAACGAGATTGTGACGGAAAATTGCAGTTACAAAATCAGTGGGAATTTTCGAAATGGTTTTAACAAAGCCGCGAATCGAGAGCTGGATATTTAACGCGATAACGTTTAAATTAGTACACCGTGAATCCTGGACTCGTGAAATTACGTTCTGAAAACGCAATCCCTCGTCGTTTAACAAATCCACGTGATTTTCTTCCGTGTAGAATAGTCGCGAAAGGGCTGAGATAGTAGCAGAGCGATATTAAAAAATTACCTCGGAAACTTGCTTCGTATCTCGGCGAAATCAAGAATCCTTGATTGTGGTAGATGAAAGAGTTGTGGATGAGAAGCGGTGGGAAGAATGAAAACTATTATTTCAGGCATGTGAACTATTCTTATCGGGAAGGAAGCTCTTTCAACTCGTTAACACCATTATTGCTATAGAAAGTGGGAGAAAATAATTCTCAATAAAATAATAGCTGCTCTGATTAAATAAGCGTAATAGTGATGGTTACTTTGTATATTTAAAATAATTTAAAGGCCGTTTCAGTTACACAGAATTACTCAGTAATATTTTTTAGCTGCTCCGGTTAAATAAGCGCAAAAATTATCGTTAATGTATAGGCTTAGAGTAATTTAAAGGTCTTTTTACCTAAACAGAATTATTCGGTAATATTTCTTTAATTTGAAATTCAATTCAATTGGAAATTTATGTCGTGCTAAATATTTGACTAAATTGATCCCGAATTAACGTAACTTAAGTGTCATCGCTGATAAATTTTGGTACCTCGTGAATTACCATGTTCAAATTACATTGTTGTTATAGTACACTGATTTAGGTGTTGTATTTCACGAAGTATCGATTCTCGTCACGTGAATTCGTTGCAAAATTATTTCGCATTTCAGACATTCGGAAATTTCACTTTGCTAAAAATTGTACAATTACAAATCTCGCAAATGGCGGTTTATTAAAAGGAAATTTCGGTTTGGAGCAATCGTTAGGGCGCAGCTACGTGTGTAGATTTCATCAAGGTCTGATTGCATTAGTGTATCGATCTGGTGCTTTCAACCCTTTGCATAAGGAGGATTGTACTTTGCCTAGTTTAAGGACGCTTTTCCTTCGTCGGTCGTGGAAAGACGTTGTTAATTCTACATTAACGATGAAAGAAGACGGAGAATATTTCTGATCAGAGAACGAACGGAGCAAGTTAACAAAAATTGTTCAATTGGTTCGCACGTTGATTTAACACTCGTGAATGAGAACGCACTCGATCTCGACCTACTTTCAATGGAGATGACTGTCAATGGGATTCGATTTTGTTTCCTTTTTCATTAGATTGATAGGATCGAAATTAACTTTAAATTCGGCCGTCGAGTCTTGTTAAGGGGGTCTTCTAGTGTGACGGTTTGAAAAAATCGATTTTTATTTTTTTGCATATATCGAAAGTACAGCTCTTTAAGAATGTACTCCTTTAGAGTTGTATTCAATAAAATAACGAAGTTATAACCCGTTTAGTGTGACACATCAAGGGAGAATCTAAATTGCACTCAAAACTTCAATCATGGTGTCCACGATATCTCAAGATCGACTTCACCAATCAATAAAATAACGAAGTTATAGCCCGTTTAGTGTGACACATCAAGGGAGAATCTAAATTGCACTCAAAACTTCAATCATGATGTCCACGATATCTCAAGATCGACTTCACCAATTAAGGCCAACTTCTGCACACATGTGGCTATCGCCCCTACCACAATTGTCTCAAAATATTTCTTTTTTTTTAAATTTTCACAGCACCATAAAGTCGAAAAAAATGTATGAAAGTCAGAACTCAGTTTCTAAGTGACGTTATTTTTTAAATTTACAATATCTTTCTTTCATTCTGGTACCGGCTATAACCGAGGACATACAAATAAGAAATCCTTTTGAACATTTTGTTTTAGATAATCAGAAACCGTCCAATAGTGGACACCGTTTGGGCACCGCTCTTTTTCAAGAGCAGCTTCAAAGCGGTCCACTTCAGTTAATTTTAATCTTTTTGTTTCGAAAAAAATTGAAAGTGTAATCGAAATGTTACTAAGTATGCAGAAAAAAAAACAGGGTTGCAGTAACTTTCATAAGTTCCTCATAAAAAATTCTGAAATAACGCAAAGAAAACGCTTCGTTACACTAGAAGACCCCCTTAAACGCTGAAAGTGGAACGCTCGTTCATCGAGATAATTAACGAACTATCAAACACGATTAAAATTTGTTTAATAAAGATACATTAATTTTGTGATATCTTTTTACGGAGGGGAATATTAGTCGAGAGAAATTCAGTTGTCAGTGTGCAAAGATAATATTGAAATAAATTTACCGACCAGCGTATATCATAATTTGCGATCGCCCTACTCTTTCTCATTGTGTAGCTTCTTTGAGACGTGTCCTCGACGCAAAGTACGGCAAGACACGCAATCCACCGTAATACCGTTCTTTCGTTCTTTCCATCCGCGGTATCAATGGTTATGCCACCTTTAAAATATTCTCCCCGGAATGAAATTACGCGATTGTTGTGTCTCGCAAATTTGTCACATAAATATCTTCAAAATTCCTTTGAAACTTCTAATTTCTATCTTTAAAATTGTCACGTAACTATCTTCAAAATTCCTTTAAAATTTCTAATTTCTATCTTTAAAATTTTCTACCTTAAAGTTGTCACGTGTCTATTTATGTAATATTTTCATTAAATAATATTTTCATAATCTTTTTCACGATACACAAAGGTTTCGTTTATTCGAAAAAACGATTTGCACTCGAGACAAAAAGACATAGAACGAACGACAAATTTTTCAAGCGACGATAATAAATATTTTACGTACAATCGCGCGACGAGAACGAGTACGTGATAAGAATGCACGAGCCAAAGAGCGGGAGAATAGTACTTATTTATACGCAAGCTTGAATTCCAGTTACAGAACGTAATTTAGTACGCAGGATTCATTAACATTTCCTGATAAATTCCAGCGGAAGTTGTGATCGAATTTATTCAAGGAACACCTTTTGCCATCGACGACTTTTAAATGCGATATTTTGCATTTCTAGACGTGTACAAATTACAAGCTCCAAGCTGTAATATATATATTACGCTGTTGACATTCGAACGAATAAACATGGATAATTCCAGTTTTCCGAAAATTTCAGCCGAACGTGCAACGCTTCGATATCGACGCGTTCTCGCGAATGTGCAAATATAAATTGCCATTGAACGTATAAATTAATTGTTTAATTGCACCGTTCGCCGTTTGCTCGCATCGCAGAAATGCATTTTCATCGCGTGTCTGCATATTCGACGTTAATGTGTGCTCTTTCCCCCTCCCGATAGGATGCATAACGAATCGTTTCTTTAATAACGGCCTCACGTGGGTGAAATAAAGAATGCAATTTATCGTTTTAAACGCGCCATTTCCCTCGCAATTTGCTCGATATGTAGCGACATTTGCAAACCTCGCGTTCACCTTTGCGAATTTAACCTTTAAGGAGAAATATGAGAGAACTACGTAATGAAGTATAGTCAGGTGAAAGGAGAAAGAGGAAATTTGGTAAACAATTAGTTTTATTATAAAGGAAACATGTAAGTTGCGTTATTTCGATTACAAATATATTCGTACGATAAACGGATATAACATAAATATATATATATTTATATTGTTTGTTCGTATAAGTACAGATCCTTTTCGGTTTGGATTTATTACACTTCAGACGTAATTCACTTAACCCTTTCGCTGTTGGATATTTTTAAAAGCGGCGTAGTACTTGCGAAGAAATTTTTGTTTCACCTCATTTCTTCGAAATTTCATATTTCTACTCGATTCGAATTCCTGTTTCATTGATCCCTGTGACATTTACCGGAGATTTCATTGTAAGAATACTTTTCATTCGTGCACGTTCGTAGCGAAAGAGTTACGCTTTTCGAAGACACGAGTGATTATAGTTTATCGATTTCGAACGTAAACGGAAGAAGGCACATAGAGCATGATGAATCTGAAAAATGTACGACACTGCTGGTTCTCGCATATTTTACATATTTTGAAAAAACACCTTTTTTTTACGTATCGTGCGTTATCTTACAATCTATATCGTTCGTGAGATCCAGTAGATTTTCTCGAAAGAAAAGAAAATCGATTCTTTCGATACAAACATGGTTACGGTAACACTGTACCATCGAGGTACACGTGAAATGGTCCAGAATGTTGCTGCTCAAACGAAGTATTAACATATTACAGCAGATCGATCAGTTTTCATTATATCGCGTAGCACGTGTAACAATGAAAAGGTTTCAAGCAGCATTTATCGAGTGACACGTTTAATCTGCACAGCTACCACTCTTCTTCTTAATCAATGCACATGTTATATTTACATTTGCTCGTGAAGAAGAAATTTCGTCCTAGCGAAAAGAAAATGGCATCGTTCATTTACGACTAAAATACAAAAGGAAAACCTCTCTACGTTACAATATGAATAATTTTCTAAATATCGTTTAAAAATAAAGACACCTTGTATCTGAAATTTATCACACACAGCTAAGATTTGAAATTTTTCAGTATCGTAAACGAGCGGTACCATAATTCCATTATGTATACGTAGGCAGTTGTAGCGTTTAAGATGAGATACGACTAATAATGGTAATCGATATTTAATCTCTACTCGTTTATATTCTACATTTTTTCCTGTTTCTCTTTTCTGCTTTACAACACCGCAAGTGTGAAATACAAGTGTACGTTCGTTGACGATCGAAACTCGCGATGAACCGAAGTCAAATCGGTTCGCCTGTTTATGCTCGAAAAATTGAAACTTAACCGATAACTTCTACGGAATAATTTTTTTATTTATTTCATTCTCTAATCTACTTTGTACATCGAAAGCATCGCGGCGTTTTGATTCGTGCCATGGATTCATCGGGCGCACGAGATAACATGAATTTTCGTACAACTAACCGATTAATAGTGATATTGTTGCGCGATTTGGTGCCGTTTTCACTTCACTTTCACAGGAAGTACAAATATAAATACTAATCACGTGTACGGTCATTCTTCAACGATTAGAAATATCTTGTATACATCGAGGATCTACGAAACGGTACTTTGAACATTTAATTCGAACTTTCTTCTCCTTCAGGTTCGATCAACGATCGTAAATTTCGAGAAGGGTTTCTCTGGCTCGAGGCGAAGTAAACGATACTTTCTTAGATAGAAACATTTCAATATTAATACATAGATTGAACGTTAGTGTTTCAGTTCGATTAGTCGCAAAAATTTGTTCAAGGCATCAGTGATAATAAAATGCGAAATATAGATAGATTGTATACAATAGGTTCGATTAGATAATTTTACTTTGGCCCCTAATTTGGGTAAACTTTGTTTCTTTTTTCAAATGTTCCGTTTTTCTCGTATCTCCATCTTCGTTCCGCAGGGAAGACCACCTTTAAAGATCCATCAAATCATAAGACTCCGTTTTAATCTAACAAGCTCAACAAGTGGAAATAGGATCGTCGATTAAAAACATTTGTGCTGCGTCGAGAATTTCCCTCTTGTTTTTCTCCCCCCGTTTATATCGAACAGAGTGTAAATTCCTACGAGGACCGAACACTATCGAAAACAATAAAAATATACAGTTCGAACACATTTGTTGTGCGCTGCCGCCAATTCGTCGGTATTCCAATAGAACTGAACGACGCCGGGTTGGTTTGTTTTCCCCACCCCTCAACGTGTAATTAAATCTGGTGTAGATAAAAACGATTGTACTCAGAAAAATCAGTCAGTCTTCTTCTTTTTGTTTATTATTCTCAACCTTGTCACTAGTTACAATGAAATCAAACCCTGCCGCACTACAACTAGATCCAACCACGTGACACAAAAGCTGCGTAAGTTTAACAACAACATACCTAATCGGTGGCAATTTTCTTTTCTCTCGTTCCTCTGTTCTACTTACTTCGTTGCAAAAATATATATCGATCGATCGCAAACAACGACGATTCGTTTTGCGGAAAGCGTTCGTTCAGTCAGCTTCGCGAACAGTGCGCGTACGGCTGAAGATTTAACGACAAGTTTACACTCGAAGTTCGTTTCTCCTTCGATTGCACGCACTTTTCTTTTATTGTCTACACAAGGTGTAGGTAAGATTTCGTTCCTTCGACGAACGTAGCGAATCTTTGTTACTGAGAACGACGTCCATCGAGCAACACCGAACGAGTTACACAGTCTATACTGTTCTCGCACCATCGATTCCGCTCTGCCGTTATGTTTTCACGCGAAAAACGCGGCAAGAAGTTGGCTCGAACTCGTCGCTTCCGTGTGACACATCGATCAAGAACACAAGTTGAAAGTGTGTGTCTTGTCCCCGTTCAGAAAGAGTCCTCGGCTTCGTCGGTGTCGATCAATGGCACCCTCTCGTAACGAAGCACGCTGCTTGTCCCTGGCGGCTTAAACTGCTAAAGTGCCATACTCTTGATCTCGTTCTCGTTCATCTGTCCTTGCGAAGAAGACGGTGTCGCCTCGACCAGTCCTTCGTCCTCTCCTTCGACCTCCTGCTTGTCGATACAGTATCTGCAACGCATCTTCGCGTCGTCGCCGACCTGAACCGATCGCGTTATGATGACCAAGGTGGTCAGGCTGATAACGAACAGACCGGACGGCACGATAATGGCGATCAGCAATTCCGTACGCGTCTTGTTCAGGTCGAAACGTGCCACGACGAAGAATGAATCATTCTGGAACAAATGCCGTTCGATCGCAGGGGTTAGAAACCGACAACTGGCGGGAAGTACGTCGGGTGTTTGTTGATTGGATGGAAAGTACGAATACAAGGTGCGCGTGATCTGTTTCGACAACGCTCGAAGTTCGTGGAAGTGACATTATCAATGGGAAATTGAGCCTTTCGTTTGTGCTTGCAGGTGATTGTCGTGGTTTTAGTATTGCGAGGGGTTAGGATGAATGGATACCTACGTAAGACAGCGTGCATTGTTGCTGATATATATTTGGAAATTTATGGAAAATTATTTGTGGGAAGCTTAACCCTTTACACGTGCACCATTAATTCTCCGAAAAGTGCAATTTTGCTTAATTTTCTTTCACTTTCCGCGTTCCGCTGTCCTATTCTATGGCAAACAATGTAAGTTACAGTGTTATAAATAAATGGGAAACTTATGCCTAGGAAATAATTAAAAATCAATGAATCGATCGTTAAGGAAGGGTTGAAAATTAAATTTTAATTTTTTTCGTAAAACAACTTGTGTATGCTGTTGATAATCTATTTTTGCATCAAAGAGCAATTGCGTTAAGTGACCATGCTTATTTGCTTTGAATTGAAATTAAATTGAACCTTATGAAAATTTGGAATTAATTCTTCCAACTGGTTAGAATTTGTAGGATTAATAGAAGGAAGAATATTTGAAAGGTTCTTCGTATCAAAAGGTACAAATAGTGAATGGCCAAATACTTATGAATGGCAGTGTATACTAGAGGTTCGGTGAACTAGATCGAATAATTCAATACCCTGTTCGATACGTGTTCATTCATAAATCAAGTAACAATTTTCTGCAAATGTGGCCTTCGGATAATTAAATAGAGGCAACGTAAATACACGTAGCAGTTATTTTTGCTTCAAAGGTTCTTATTAGTTCAAATGTGCAAATTGAAGCTTTAGATGAATGCCAATGGTAAATAGATCCAGGTGGTATGAGCTCTCTAATTACGTATGTTTATAGAGTAAAATGACACGTCAAAGGTTCTGTGTTTAGTTGCTCCGTGTGCTTCGTAGCTTTCGTCTAATTTCCTGGATGTACTCTCTCTCTCTCTGTATTAACAAGCTATTAAAACCGGTGAAAAAGTATTATATCTTGAGAGTACAAAAGCGAAGATATTACTGCTTCTTTAGACATTTAGAATGTAAATTACTAGCGACACACGTACTTGATGAGAAATAAAAGAGCCACCTCGTAGAATTCTCTTTGTTTCTCTCTGGATTCTTTGTGTTAGTCCTAGCTCTCCCCCGAAAGGAAAGCATTGTTCACAGGGAAAAGTCCAATTTAGCTGTACCTATTACATTTCATTGGTACCTTGGAATTCCCTCTTTAGATATTACAGAAAAAACACGGAATTGGTGAAAAAAGGGGAAGAACTTTCACGTATTTAAATAACATCTTATTGAGAAATTATATTGTTCGTTCCATGAATTTGATATTATTTTAATTTTGAGTTCCTACATAGATTACGAAAATATTTCTTAGTTTGATAACAAAATTTAATAGACATTTATGTAGAGAAATATTATTAAATATTTTGAAACTGCTAAAACTGCTGAAACTGTATTTTCCCCAGTAAAATCATAATTAATACGAACCTCGTTCGCGGAAGCAATCTTTATGCTCGCCAATTATATATTACATCAGCTCCAGATTCGCATAATTTCGTGACGTTGTTTCCAATTTATTTCCTATTACCCATTCCCCGTGTTGCATTAGTAATCGCCCCACGGTTAGCAACGACGAAAATGTTTGCACTCGTTGCCTGAAATTGTTCCGACGATGGAATCATGCGTGAAACATGCCGATGAATAAAATATGTGCTCGCGATCCACTTTCACGGTTCTCCATTGAAAATTCCGCAACTGTGCACGCGTATACACCGACGGAACATTTTACAGTATAATTCGAAGTTTACCTGAAACTGTACTGAAAACGCGACTGAGAGGAGAGAGAGAGAGAAAAAAGAGGAGAAATAATTGAATGCAACTCGTCTCGTCGGACTCTGTAATTTAATTCGTGAAAGCAAAAGACGAGTGAACCAACCGATCGTTAGGAACTGCCGCCGCCGCGACACTCTTCGTTACGGAAATAATTCCGCTTGAAGATCCAATTAAGGAAAAACGAACAACGGTCCGCGAGGGTGATGTTTCTTTCTTTTTTCTTTTTCTCATTCTGATAAAATGAAAAACACATTGTTAGAGTTGAATAAGACCGACTTTCACTTGAATTACTTATTAAATCCCCGTGTCTAGCGTGGAATAAAACGAAGCAGCAATTACGCAACACCTCTATCCACGCTCTCGTTCAAACGTTCAAAGGAGGTTTTGTCCCTTCTTTCGCATTGTTGCTATTCATTCAGAAAGTTTAATTCGAAGAAAATTCTCGGTAATTCCTTTGCAACCTTGCGTAACGCAATATTCCTTCCGTAAAGTTTCGTCCCGATTGATGCAGATCCTCTCGAACTTGGAATAAAATAAAACACACCCCGGCGTGAGCAGTCTGATTGAATTAGAGAGCTGATTAGACGAAGTTAAAAGCGCACCGGTTCTTTTTCTAATTAAATTATTTCGTTGTAACCACCTTGGCTGCCAACTTGGAAACATTTCGCTTCCTCCTCCTTTCGTCAAGCTTCTCCACGGAACATCCTTTATTTTGCGAAAAGGTTGTACCACGGTAAGAGAGTACATTTTCTGCCTCGTTAATGGAATGCTTCTCAGATACGATACTGTTCGTAAAATGAAAATGTAGCGCTATAGGTGAAAAAGTATTCTCCAACAATAGGGGGAGAGTTGTGCTGAGAATAAGCTTGGGAAGCAACAGGTATTTAAAAAATCCCGGCGATATAGAAAATTTGTGAAATTGTTATTTTTTTAAAGAGGAAGAAAGATTTTTGTGAAGAAGTTGGAAAAGTAGGTGTGTGTGTGTTTTAGATGGAAGAAATAAAGCATTGCATGAAATAGCGTACCTTGTTGTAGTAACAGGGGTATCTACTCTGCGCCGTCTGATTGTCGCCGTCGCGGCCATGACTGGCAAGGAAATCTTTACATTCTCCCTTCAGTGTGTTGACGCAACCTTCGAGGTTGATAAACAGCCGAGAACTATTGTAGATCGTGAGCGATCGTTGTTCTGGCACGTAGGCGTTTGTTGGGTCCAACGGATACTGCAAGCTCTTCTCGTATATATTCAGAAAGGTCGTAAAATTGATGTGCGGTTCAGGCACCGGGATATCCTTTAACAAGGTACCGTTTACGCAATCGTGCGTCCTGTAAAACAGAAGCCAGAACATGATTTATTAAATGGCGTTTACGACGTTTTCGCGAATTTCTTCTGCAGTTTAGTATCGTAAAAATGACAACTTGCTGTAGTAAAATTGAGGGGAAAGAAGAATTAACATATTGTGACATTTATTTTATTTCTAAGATATTAGGTTGGAACATTGGTATCATAAACGTGACAACTTGTTTTAGTAAAAATTGAGGGAAAAGGGAATTAACATTTTGTGACATTTATTTTATTTCTAATGTATTAGGTTGCTGCATATGAAATTACTATTTCGCATAGGGAAGTTTGAATGAAAATATTTTTCGTCTATTCGCTATTTTATTTAATCAAAATAAAAACTTCCTTCTCCTAATCGATCATTTATTCGTCTTATCTTAGCTTTACTAAGTTCACCTTTGAACTCGTGAAACACAATTGCCCCAATCTGCTGCAAAACTATATTTTTTTAAAATATTCAATTACAAAATACAATTTCTGAATACAAAGTCTTCTGTCATTTTTGCAATCCAGCTTTAGCCATTTTTATTGTATCCCCGTAACGAAGCTTTTTCGCTCCGTGTGATTGACAATTTCATCCACATTTTTGTCCCCGCAACGAATGGTTATCAAGATGGGATAACTTTCCAAGGATAACCCAAGGTCCCCTCTACTCGTATCGATAAAATGTTCTTTCGTAAACACATTTTCAGGCAAATCTCGGTTCTCTCACCGCGGACGCTTGAATACACAGCCTTAGGAACGACCATTTCTCACTGGTGTTTCGCGAAAAAACTTTTCCCCGTTGCTGGCCGTCGCGTCGCGGCTGTTACGCTCGCTCATGCTCCCATTCGAAGCGTTCGCGGACGTAACAAAATCGAAGAAAGGGGGACAGCAAACGGACGGAGTATCGAAATAAAAGAAACGCGCAGGAAACACGTCGGCTAGAAAAACTCGGTGATAGGGGTGAATCGGTGAACAGAACTGCAGGATCAATGGTTGCCATGGTAATACCCTTATCGGCGTCTCGTACGCTCTCAACAGTAGAATATATGGAAAGGCCACGTGTCCGAGATAAGAAGCAATTGATACGAGAGCGTAATTATATCGGTCAAGCTAGATTAGCTAGCAAAAGTTTCTCTCAGATCCTATTATCGAGAATTTCGCACAGATTAACTCTCACAAATGATTTAAACGTCGACGCCTAGGTTCATTGATGCAAATTGGTGCGCGAATCCCGATTGCCGGCAAATAGAATACGAATTATAGCGTAATTCATAGTGACGCGATTGCGTGTTTCACGCTCAAAGAATTTCAATTCGAAGGATTTCCAGTTCCTTTCTAAGAGAAACGGGGATTGAAGATAGGAGAAGGGATGAAAATTGGCCGTGTGTTTCGTGTGGGTTGAAGGCACGGTTGAGCAATTTTATGTTAGACAGCTCTTCGCCACTCCATTGTGTATCCTATTCTCCTCTTATCTGGAAGCTCATTTTTTCCTAAATAAAAGAACCTCCGAATCGTCCAGGTTGAAAGAAAGGAAATACACGAGGGCAGAGAATGAAGGAGTACCTCGGTCCATTTACTCAGTGGGAATCGTTGACCCCAAATCGACGTGACCAACCGCGTCGGACTTCTCTAACCTCTTCCTCTTTCCTCCACCGTGTCTCGTGACCAGCTGAATCGTTCTAGGCCGACACATCGAACCCATTCAAGCCAATAATACAGATATACGTGAATGCTTGCTCTCTGACATCTTAATTACGTCGCCAGACAGCTCTCGAGTGTACACTCGGAGGCGTTACACGACCCTCCCACTGGATTTGTATTCGTGATCTTAGCTGTCGCGATGGGTTGACGTCATTAATGGATATTGACTGCACGAGCGGCACGACACTGTGCAACAGTTTGATTCACTGTTATTTGAACTCGAAGTTACGCGCTCATTCAGACCGTCTGGTAATTGCTGTTTGTCTCGAGAACGATTTAAACTAGCTTCCAACTCTCACCACGATGGGATTTTCTTCACGTTTTCGGTTTAATTTCGTTACTGCAGGTTAACCGGGAGAAGAGAGTTTCTGGAGTATGTCGAAGTTACAGGCGAAGAAGGGAAATTTATGGTAATATTCAATAAAAGCGTTCTAGAAATGAACTTCGCCGGACTTTAAATTCGTTTTTCATGAATCCATCGGCTGAAGGTACGAGGTCATTTATAGATACTTTTTACGCCAGGGTAGTAATAAAATTAAAGGGACCGTTTGAAATTTGTTTTACGACGGCTACTTAAGTTTCACCGATATCCCTCCTATACGGATATTTTACAAGTTGCGAAACTGGCTAATCCTTCGAAAACGCTTTACCTTGCTTTACAGAATTCTTCACTGTAGTAGGCGTTAATTAAAAAAAAGTTCATCTTCTAACTTCCAATTATCCAGTGAAACTGATAAAGTATGCTACTTGAAGTCCTACTTAAAAAATTCGTATCTTCTAAAATTTCACATTCGTCAAAAGGATACTACAGATAGGATCGTTATCAGTTGATCGAAGATTAATTAACAAACGAGTACTCACTTTATCAAGTCTCTTTCTTTGTTTACCGCTATACAGCTGGCAACGATGCTCCCATTTTGATCGTCCCAAAGTTTCACAGGCGTGGTCAGTCTGGTGCCAGGCAGATTTCCATTCGCTTTGTTCAGGGCTAGGCCGCGTTCGCATTTCGCTGTGATGACGTTGTCGTCTTGCATGAGGAACACGTTTACATCTGACGTGGAGATCTTCGGGCAATAACGATCGCAGCTGAAGGGGCTCTTGATTTTCGTGCATCTGGAATTCTGACAGCTGAAGAAGCCGTTCAGCTTCATGTTGTCCCTCTCGCTGTCGACGACAATACCGTCGGCCTTGTGATGACATAACATCAGCTCGCTTATGTTGGCACAGTGGCCAAGGCTGCAGTTGAACACCCCCGAAAGCATGCTGCACTCGCTGCCGTTGTTGCAATTGTATTTCTTCAGAGAAGCCATATTCACCTAGAGCGAAATGATCAATTTCATTTGTACGAGTTGCGTGCTGGAGGAAAAGAAGAGATAGATTGAGTGGATTTTCGTTGAATCTGAATTGAATTTTAGTCAATTTCATTTGTACGAGTTGCGTGCTGGAGGAAAAGAAGAGATAGATTGAGTGGATTTTCGTGTTGTCGAGTTGTGTTTTCGTTCGTTTGCATAGCGATACGGGAGTAAATATATCGCGAATAAAAATCAAGTGTGAAAGTAGATGAGTCGTTTGAAAATAAAAGTATAATTAATTTTGTTTATTGTATTCAGCGTAGAGTTAAAATCGAAGAAAGTGAGACGCATTTTCGACGTATTATGCTGTATGGCTATCGTAAGGGTGAAAATACAGGACAAACAAGAAAAGAAATATGTGCTGCGTGCAGTGAGGAGATACTGTGAACGATAGCGTATGCAAATTTAGCGCAGGAAATTTTCCTATCCGAAACGCTTCACACTCTGAACCATTCTGAAACCATGTGGGAAATTGTAGAGATACTCGACATATCAAAATTCATCGTTGAAAACTACTTTGACAAACTTGATTACAGTGTTTGGATATTACACAAGTTGAAGAAACGAGGAAATCTTTTCGAAATTACACGACGAACGTAGGATACTCGTAAATTTCTAGTAATTAATTGGTTAAGTAAAAGTACAATATTTTCGAAGATACTGTTAGCTACTCGATCCAACGAAATAACAGTCACGCAATATCGCATTCTTTCCTATTTTCGAGGACGCTCCCACGGGAGTCATTTATATTCCGCTGTCTGACATGCTTTCCTCGTGGGCAGAAATTCAGTATGATTGACGTCTATTTCTAGATTAGCTTCATTACTTTCTGTCACGTTCGAGACGTGTTCACCAATGAACGAAACAAATTCTCCCTGTAAGATCGACGTTTATATACGTAAAAAGCGGCAACGAAGAACGAACAATTGTTGAACGTTTTCAAATCTCAACTACCTCTTCGAATCTTTCAACCCCCGAAAAATTTTTCACAGAATTCAATATCTATCGATCTTCTGTTGGCGCAGAATCACGCGAGAGAATAGAACGAATTTTCATTCGCACCTTTTTTGTCGCCGGCGAACAATCGGAACGAATCTGTGCAAAGCACTCGATTTAAAATCACGATGCGTGAAGCTAAGATGATCGATAAAAGGTGTGGCAGCCGAGTAGGACACAAGCCATTAGAAAGTAATTCGAGACGACGAACCCGATCGGAAGCGTTACGTAGCAAGGTAACGAGGTTAGCGCATCAAAGTAACCCACCGACGGTCTACGTTCATTACATTAGCATAACTCGGTAATATCGCTTATGCTTCGCGCGCTTCAGGGACTTGGTCTTGTTGAAAAACTTCCGTCGAACGTAGCTCGTGGCACGTTTGTCACGTGTGTGACCGAGAAAGCTAAGTAATTGCGTTTCGAGTCGGTACAATGATTAACTTCATCTGTCGGTTCGTTCCAGAGAGGCTATTCTCCCTTTTTGCACGCTCGTCCTATCTACCAGGATGATCTTTTTCTTCTTTTTCTTTTTTTCACCACCGAGAGTACTCTTCACAGGCTATTTTCTCGATCTATCCTCGTGCAATAACGTTTTTTCCCCTTTTTCAACCAACCCTTTCGCGTTCGACTGTATTAACGGGGAGAGTTGCGACCGTAAAACGCGCCAGCAACGCGTTAAAACGAACTCTCTCTCTTCCTTCCAGTATCCTTTCCTCGTAGTAACTAGATTTTCCTCGGTTAACTTCGTTAAAGCAACGTTCATTGAACCACCTGTAGTCGGGTTAATTAAAAACGAGGCTCGCCTTTTAGCCGTATCGTCGATCGATTTTCTGTGTGCCGGAAATACGAGGACTCGATGAAACAATGCTCTAAAACGATCACCCATCCTATAAATTATTATACCTGCTCCTGGTGAATCCGAGGTACCAATGGCAACGATCCGAATAATACAACGACGATTGGTGAAAAAGAAATCGACCACGAAGTTGACAGGAGGGAAATGAATTTCTGAAAGTCGAGCCAGCGCCGATAATGGTGGGTGTATACCTGGTGGCTACCGTTTAGGGTTTCCTTATCGCGTGCAATTTGATCGCTTCCGGTGTATTGTAGGTTGGCGGAACAGCGAAAGAATAGAGGTCGTACCGCGACGCTCGATACAAGCCAGATAACGTAATTGCGATTTCATAATTACTAGGGTAGAGAAGAGGGAAAGGGAGATGGAAATACGTCCGACGGTGTTATGGTACCGAAGTGAAAGAGCAGGCGAGACGTCGATTCCAGCGAGCGGAGTAATGGAAAATTGTTGTCTACGGCGAAATCTATCGCGCTTATCACTTAACTTCTCGCTGATCTGTGAAACGTATTTTTCTGCACGTTTCCCCGCGGGAAGCATAGTTTCACAGTTATTCGCGATCAATTTATTTCGCGCTGCGTCTTTCTCTCGCGGGAGAAGAAACGGTGTGTGTCTGCCCGGAAACCCATTTGCCTGTTTGTCGGTTACACCTGTACGGAGAAACGCGGGAAAATATTATACGTGGGCGTGTGTAGCAGATGGAGAAACTAATATCGTCGAATCCTGACAAATTCAAGCAACGTTCGCCTGATGCACAACGAGTTTACGAGTTAAAAAGTAACAGATGTGTTTCAACAAATCGGTCTCTCGTTGTTACACCAATCGTGAATGTGTCGGTTCGATTTAGCAAAATTGGTTCCGGAAAGTGGATTTAGCTGCCACTGTATACGTGAGAATTGCATACGTTTTCTGGGAGGATGGACGAGAGTTTGAGAAAGTTACCTATCGGGGATAGAATTTTTGCGAAGTTTCTAGATACGTTTGCAGTTTCTGTCAGCTTCCGGAACTTCTACTGCAAGTACTTTTTGATATTACGGTATCGCGTTATGGGTTAAGAGAGCGGTTTACTTTGGTCCTAAAATGCGTCTGACCAAACGCTGTCTTATTCCACTTATAAACTTTAAAACACTCCTACCGATGAAACATCGTTCTGAATTTATTTTTTCATGCAATACACATATTTTTCTCTTGATAAATTTAAAAGAACTCGTGAAAATACTGTTTATAGAGTTAGTAAAAAATTCTCCAATCAGAGAACTTGTTTTCTCTCGATTTTCTTGAGAAATTAAATCAGAGGAAGGATGATGGGTTTTGATAGATATTTGGAATATTATAAGATTCATCGAGTATCACGGAATAATTCTAACGTACCTGCGGGCAAGCAATGCTGCTGAATTTTGTGCAATTCTCGAATACAACGTCCGTGCCGTTTCTTCTTACGGTTGCGTGGATCTGAGGACAGAATCCTGTGGTTCTTGTTAAGCACCACTCCCCGCAGCTTGCCCAAGCGCAATTATTAGCTGAGGTGGTATCAATGGTTTGGCACATTACTGGATCCGGATCGATCCCCGCGTGAAAGGCTCTGGAAATTAATTGCGTCGGCTTCATTAATATTTCGCCGAGAGAGGTTTGAATTTCGCATGACGGAACTCGATATTCCGCGTATTCGCGGTGATGAATTTGTTGATATTGCATTAATATCGCTTGTTTATGTTCGAGCGATTAGAAGATATTTAAAAAAAGAAACAAGAACGTTAAATTTAAAACATAAGTACGTCCATTTCATTTCCATGTTATCGGGCGACAAATCCTTCTTACGAATTGCGTCGACCTTCGCTAGTCCATATACTCGACGAGATCTTTACGACGAACAATTTGAATCGATAAATCATATTTTTGTTCACGAATGAAAACATTCTGCAATGATATTGTTTTTTCTCAATATTGCTTCGTACGTCTCTCGATAAACAAGCGATAAGAGCTCGTGTGCTTTCGGTGATTACGATAACGTGCAATGTAAAATTAATTGTAAATATGGAAAAGAAAAGTGGCATTAAAGATCCTAATCTTTCTCGTCTGACAAACAACCGGAACGTGCGAACGGAGTCGGTTAAAGGCGCGGTGATACGCTGCAGGTTATAGATCCTCCAAGGAAATTAAGGCCAGACGAGTCGTAACTTAATTACTATCGGCCTTGGTCAATTAATCGATGCAGCCTTGTCGTTTACCTGTGGGACGGCATGTAGATTGCCACGCTTAGATAAACTAACGCCACGCAGCTGATAACAATGGTGAACTGACAGAAGCAGATACTGCCGCAAATCCTGCGATCCTGTTCCGGTATCAGGCGACGCTTGTGCTTCCGTCCCATCGCGACGGCAACCAATTGGATCGCTGGACCTTCTTTCACCCGGTGAAACCGTCCTCGAAACGGTAATTTCTGAAGGGATTAATGTGAGTCCGCTTCTCATCAATTTCGGTTCCGCTTCGAGCCCGACGATTTCTCGGCTCACTCAAATTGTCCCCGCTACGAGGAAACACGATTTGTCATCGGGCTATATTTTCTCAGAGTTCATCGTGTGTAACGGAGTTTCGTGTCGCACGAGAACGATCGTTGTTTACGACGGCTGCTTTTCTGTAAAAGGGAAACGCGATTGATTAATTGATCGTTTCGATCGAAACGGACCTTCTCGATAAACACGAATAAATTGATTTATTAGATCGCGTATCTAATAGGAAACGAAGTATGTGTCTCTAATCAGTTGTGAGAGTTTGAAAAATAGATGTTTCTTTCGTTTCAAGCTCGTCACACTAAGTTCGATGATTTACTACAGTTTATTAGCTAGTTCGCTGCGGTCTCGAGGAAACGTTGCCTTACTAACAGTGTCAATTTTCACGTCCAGTGAAGCGACGGAAGCAGCTATTCGTGCCGATCGGGTCATTACTTTCACGTGACAGAACCGAGAAACGAGCGGAGGAGAATCTGTTAAGGATGTAATTTAATTTACTTTCCGGTCGGCTATAAATTATTCTCAGCGGAAGTTGCCCCCGGCTGTTGAATTTTCCAAGCTCCAGTTTGCTTTACAACAGGTGTTTCTCGGCCGAACGAGTGTGTGCGAACATTCTTCTCGCGAGAACACCAGTCGTCGTCGTGTTTCCTTGATTCGAAAGTTTCTGGGAACGTTTCGAAAATTCTACCCAACCAAATACTCGAAATTGCTCACTTCCGTCGAAGAATACCCTACGGTAAATCGATCCGATCCTAAAGTACCTCTTCACAAAGTAGAAAAGTTTGTCCTTGATTAAACGATATCACCTGGACTATGAAAGGTCACGTGGAACATCGATTTCCCGGTTATGTAACGTGGCTGATTTTACATAAGGTTCGAAGAGTGACATGCGATCAAACGTTGTACTCGAAACGCGCGAGCGTCTCTTCCGGTGAATCGTCGAAAAATCGTTCGTCTGTGAAAATCGAGCGCCGGAAAAGGGAAAGTTCGTTTCAAGGGGGGGGCACGAACGAGTTCTCTTCCAGCGTGAGCACAAACCTCGGAAACTTTGTATCGATTGAACGACTTCGTTAGGAACTACTCCTACCCCTTTGCACACAACCCTTCGTCGAGGAATCGTATCGCGATGACCTGGTGGCTTCTCAGAGAATCGACTTTCAACTGATCCCGCGAATCCTTACGATATCCAAAAAGTCTTGGAAATTATCGATTCATTTTCTTGGGAAGAAAGGACGAGGGGGCGTAGCTGAACGACAAATGTCACGAGGAATATTCATGATTTAAAAGCAAGCTATTAGGTCGTGTAATATGAAATGTCGGATTTATCACCTTTCACAACTTGATCGCTCGAGTGATTACTTGAACGTTCAAGTGCTCCGAGCTTTTTTATGTTAACATTTCCATGATCGAATCATTCTTTCGAAGGAGTTATTATTCATCTACCGGTGGTAAATTGGAAGCAATTTTTCCTCGATTACTCGAGTGGGACATGTGTGTGTATCTCCGCTAGCGACGAAAGGGTTAAATTTTAAGAAGGAATTTTCATTCGAAATTTCATTATGATACGATGTCATATGGAAAAAGTGTGATTATCGGTAAATGTACTTATGGTACAATCGTAAACAATTATCAATCATCGTCTGTCTTTCGAGTGCCAACGTTTTTAGTCTCTTTTTTCTGGTCACCTTCCTAGGTTAGCCCCATCGATTTCTTTTTCCTCGTGCTATTCGCGTATCAAGCTTAACGCACTTGAGGCAATTACCGGGTTTTAACTTCATTAGGTGCAGCGCTAGTGTAAACAGGTGCACTCCGCCGGATGACGTGCAATTAGATACTCGTAATCCCATTATCGCGTAAGGGACGATCGCTTAACAGCCATTCGAGAATAATACCTATCGATTCGGGGAAACTTTCAGGCTGTAGTAAAACGCGGCCGTTATAGGGTTTCTTGAAAGTTCTCACGACGGGGACGATCTGACGGTGCTTAAGTTGCTGCTCAAAGAGAATTCGAAGAGTGGACGAATCGATGTTAGCATACGAATAACCATGATATATTCACTACGGTAGGTATAACCATCGTCGATCTGAATTTAATGGTGCTCTCTCTGACATTCTGTGGACAAAGTAGTTATTCTGTTTCCTCGAGTTTGAGAGGGACGTTTCGTAATAGCGATAAATTGCAATTACTGAAATAAACTTGACTCGAAGAAAGTGTAGCAATATTAAAGTAATTAATTCTTGTGTTTTAAATATTCATGAATTTTCCGGTTACAAGATACGTTAAATTAAAAGTTAACATTGAAATCGCGGGAAATACGCGAAATTTTGAAGGCACTACAGAAAGAACGACATTTCGATTCGACAAACGTCGAATTTTACAATGTTCCCGTACAGCGACGGGTCTTCGAGGAAACGCTATGCAAACACTATAAAACGCGTTCGCAATACAAGCCACGTCTTTCGCCTTCAAGTCTACCAAGTGTTCCGCTAAATGTCACCGGTATCTTCGTACAGTCAATCAACTGAATATCACTTTTCTTTTTATCTTAAAAAGTCGATCTCTTCTCTTTTCAAATTGCAACTACTTAAAGAAAGTATCGATCACAATTAAAATGAAATTCTACCTGAAATCTTCTTCGTATCGTCACGATTCACCGGTCACCAGAGGTAGATCTTCAGCATAAAATAGCAACCACAGAGAGTCGTCGCGAGTTTCACTGAAATTCACCGGAGTTTTCCAAGTTCCACGTCGGAACGCAATCGCACTTCGATATTCCACGATCACCGATATACGTATGTATCGATGGTAGGCGCGATTCTCTCCACGAGCACCGGCTGTGGTTACTTTTGAACGCAGATGAAATAAATCCGGTCAATAACGGCACACGCTGTCCGCGTTTTCATTTCCATCCATCTTTTTCGATGTCATTGCTTCCCGTGGTGCGTTGACATCAGCGAGGAGAACGAGAACTCCCCTATTCTGTACGGTGTCGAACGACCGCGAAGCACCCACGCAATCCGGACGACTGTTTGAAAACAAGGCTGCCCGACGAGTGTATGGCTCGCAGGCTCCCCCATGCCGAGCTTGCGCCCTGAAGCACCGTGAAACCTCCACGTCTATGGGGGCGAGCAGTCGGTGTTCACGTATGGTCAGGCCAGACCCGCTCCGTTGGCTCCGTACGCGCCTCCAAACCGCCTACGACTGTTTCGCCCTCGCGGATACGACTTCGCGTGGAAAAGCTGATTAATTAGAGACGAACAGGTCAACGCTGACCTCTGCTTTTTACACGCGAACTTGGATTCGCTCGACGTGTCACATCTCTTCGATCACAAACCGTTTGTGGACTTTCCACATGGGGAATCGAGAGAGTTGCGCTTTTTTTCGATATTAGGTAGATTTGATAATTGCACCGATTGAGTTGATTAAGCTTGAAGTTTGATAGGTGGGTGGTAGTAGGTATTCGTTGGTTTCTGTGTTGTGTAGTTTGTATATTAACCTGTTGGAAGTTATTCAATTAAGCTGCGATCGTCATACCTGAAATCTTATTATTGGACGATCCTGGATATTGAGTTAGGGAGTTTACTTTTAAAGTTCTGAAGCTATCTTGTTACGCGAATAAGTATCGCCTGGAATTTCTTTTAGTGTTGGATATAAGTTTGAGGGGCTTTATGGGTGGTTGTTGAATTTGAAATACTTCGATTGATCAATTATTTTCGCGTATAATTAGAGTTCGATGCGCAGGAGTAGAATTGTCAAAATTTGCTCAATCGAGAACTTTCAAATATCTTGGTCAATGCACCCAATTATTCCTATTGTACGCATAATGTGTACTGTAGAAGTGAACAGTAATGTGTACAGTTTGAACATAGCGTTTCGCGTAATTGTCGCACCTCATTGTTCTACGTAGGCTGCGCTGTAATTTTCTCTCGTTAGTATGTTTCTCATTTTCCGGCGCAATTCCACGGAGCGTGAAACAATTTGAAAATTCGTCAGCTGGCCTGCATCGTAATTTTACGACAGTTTGAGCTGTTTAACGCGGCTTAAATGTTTGTCGAAGTTTCTGCACCCTCTAAACAGCACTTCACCAATGCGAACTTTAACTTTCTTGTATAAAGTTAGATCAAACTTCAACGTTCAACTATTCGATAAAGTAAATACAAGTGCTTGACGACCTAAAAATAAAAAATCTTGTACGTGAATGTTTCACCAACGAGGCACTTTGAAAATTATGAAAATTACATTTCTCGTCATTTGCATTTTTCCCTGAAATGTCTCCGCTGTGAAGGATAAACTTCTTGCTCATTCCAGATTTTATTACGGCGATACAATATTTTCGAAAGCCCGGCGAAGATTCGGCGTGGAATAGATATCGGAGCTTAAAAGCTTGTCGGGTGATTGCTATCGTTAGATTGCTATCGAAACACCGATGCTCTCTTTACATAAAGCAGCGAATGTTTGATTTGCGGAAAAAGTTTGTATCAGTTTCTTTATCGCGACGCTGCAACGTCGAATATCTTGTTCAAAGAGAAGAAAAAATTAGCAACTGAAGGAAGGTTGTAAGGTAGAATTTCGAATGAATAGATGGGAGTGTATTTAACAGAAAACGTGTTCCTGTATATTTCAAACGAAATCGTACAATCTTTTATTTACAATAGTCCGTTAGTATCGCAGAACGAGTACGTTATATATATAATATATTATGTACAATGTATTCAAGACTTACAATGGTATGCACGAAGCGGTGGACAAATATGTTGTTGTTGCTCTTTACTTTTCCTTTTTGTCTTCGGTGAAGTTTAAAATTCTGGAGTGTAGCTTTCTTCTTCTCGAAGAGTTGTCCTTCGTTTTTTCATCGTATCGTATTAGATCGTCAGTAGGGTAAAGAACAATTAGAATTAAGATAGAAAGAGCGAGGAAAGAGGAGAGAGAGATGGAGAAATGATCGAAGAACTTCTGAAAACTAGAGAAAGAAGTTTATCGGAGAAGAAATTGGAGGAAATGAAAATGGGGGGGGGGGGGCGAGAGAACAAATATAAAGGAAAATCGACGGTAGAAGCTTAACTATAGTAGGTGCAGGTACATTAGAATAATCAAGTAACATGCGATAGAGCGTATTATACATAAGTATTAATAGAAATAGAGACTTTACAATTAATCGCCGCTTTCTAATCTGTAACCGTGTAACGCAATTTTCTTTCGCTTTTTTCTTCTTCTTCTTCGTTTTACACCTGATTTCGCCGTTGCCGCGACAAAATCCGCGAGATTCAATTTGAACAATTGGTTAACGTTTATTATTATTATCTTCATTTATTTATTTATTTATTTATTTATTTACTTGTTCTTTTTTTTCTTCTTCTTCTTTCAATCTTTTCAGTCCTTCACGAATGAAACGACTCCCTCAATTATCACTTTTAGTACAATAATCTTGTTTCCCTAGAATTTCGTAATGATCTATCTAATTTGCATCGACGTCTTCTCCCGCGACCGATGATTCTATTTAAATATGTATGTTATGTACGTTTAACTCCGATGATCACTCGCGAGGCTCTCTAATCGACTAACGAATTGGCACTAAACCGATCTGATATGAGAGATATGGAAGTGCTTGTAGACGGACGAGCCCTTCTCTCGTGAACTTCCGGTAAACAATCGTCCATGACAAAGAGGCCGCTCGATACGATTATTCTCGTCACTCGCGTGTATACGTTGATCAAGCACAATGACGTCTAAAGTACGATTCAATAATCGAAGTGTTTCGTGGTCTAGAAAACGATTAACTTCGATCGAAGGCTAAATAACGTTCTCTCTCTCGTTTGTCGATCCATTCGATGGGTTCGACTTTCACAAATTGTATTTTTTTTTTTTTTTTTTTGTCATTAAATTACACCTAGCAGCTAAATCGGTGTCTCGAATCCTGTTCGAAAAACATCCACAATTTTTGTTAATTTCTTATTTTTCGTTTTCTTTCTTCTCCTCTTTCTTTCTTTCTTTTCTCTTTTCTTTACGTTGATTCATTCGATTACATAACCTCATCGTCTCGTGAGTCGAGCGTTTTGAGCAAAAGTTTCACGTGACACAGAAAGGCGCAAGAGAGAAGATTCCGCTTTGTTATCGTTCGACGACGCTAATTTGAACGGCACGCTCTCGCGATCCGTCGATCGATCGGTCGCTCGCTCGCTCGCGCTTTATGGAAATCGATTAGCAAGCTTCGAGTGGGGAATGAGTGCCGAAACACAGGCTCCGTGTTGGATACATTCGCATACTCGTTGCGAGGCGACGAATCATGCCAACCTGCTGGACGCCTAGAGTAAGGCCGAGTTTCAAGGATTCACAACCATTCTAGATGCACAGGCTCGCGACGTAAGTTTCCGTACGCTTCGAAACAACCGCGTAACTCGCTAATATTCCCGATCCACGTAACGCTAACGAGACTTAAAAGTAGAGTAAGATATCGTTACGATAAGTAAAACTACTCAACTTGTGTAATAAATATTCTAGAAAATTAGATCATTCGTAATATTACTGAACATATTTAATCTAGTAATACTAAATTTTCGTTAGGTACCTTTGAAGAATTTCAAGATTAATTCGCGAATTTTTCACTTGTACAAACTGTTTCACGAAATATGGACGAAATTTTAGAAACGAATTTAGCGTAAGGAAGTAAGAAAAAAATTTACATTCACATTTAACGAGTTCGCTGTATAGTTTGTAGAAAACTATTAGAATTCATTTCTGTTTAAATCAGATGTGTGTAATGTGTGCAATTTTAAAGTAGCTATTATATGTTTGAATTTTATAATATTATAGCTATGTATTTTCAAATTGCACGGTACTTTCCCGCCTTTTTCTCTCTCTCGTTTTACTCGTATACACTGAAATTTTTGAAATGAAATTCGTATCTTATGAAACAATTTCTACAACAAACAAATTGATTTGTCGTTGCATGACGTTTGTTTTCTTTTTTTTTTTTTTAATTCGAATAGAGAATTATTGCTAATTAATTCACTAATTGTAAGTTATTTGCTCGCTAGATCACGTTGTTTCGCAGCTTATGGAACGCAGATCGCTCGTCCCTTTTGAAAACCGAACTGAAAAACCGATATCTACAGCTATAAACTACTACGCACGACGCGTGCTTGCGTGCACCTGCGCTTTATGCAAATATATTCATTCGTTCTATCTAGAACCACGACGCGACGTTTGCGTCCGTGTAAAAAATTTGTAACAATCTTTATATCAATCTCGATACGATTAATCGATTATATTCACAGACTTAACTTACAGGCTAGACTTAACCTATGAGCTTTTTTTTATTTTTGGTGCGAAGACAGATCCTGGAGGCAATCGTGTCACTTTCCCTCTCTCTCTCTGTTTCAAATTCGTCTCGTAATTCGTATCAGTTGGAAACTTCGACAAAATTCAACGACGATTTTCCATCCGTTTTTTATTGCAAAAATAGCCGTGCTCATTTACCATTCTATTTTTGCAATCACACGTAAAAGCACTACGATCCTCCTTTGTATTTCGGTGTAATTTTAAAATCGAAAAAAATATCTCCTCCCCTCCTGACTTCATTTTCTTCACCCTTTCAAACTGACACGAATACTGCTATCGATTTCAAATATTCCACAAGTAGAAACGCAGAAATACGAGCACGTACAATCGCGTGACACGACTCTGCACAGGATTTTGATTTCTTTTTTTGTCATTTTTTTTTCCCTTTTTTGCTGGAATGCTCGACGAATCGATTAGTTTCTCCACAACGTACAAGCTTCTCCGAAAAGTTTCTCACTTTCGTCGATCGTGAGCTCAGATACACGCAGATCTGGGTAAAATGATATTTGAAATAATAAACGTCTCCAAAAAAAATGGCTGTATCCAATTATCCTGAAATATTGTCCGCGAAGCAACATCGAGCGATTTTAATCAAATCGATACAGAACATTTACACGCCACGATGCCACCGCGAAGAATATCTCATTCCACTAATCGGAAGATATCCAATATACATATATTGTTTTCTTTTCTCTCGTATCTTTTTCGTTTGCTCGTTGCTTCTTATTCATCGTCTGAAACGTCATCTTACCCCGAGTCTGGATAAACATGACTTACAAATACGTACTCAAGCACATCACTTATCCTATTACGAACGAATGCTGCGTTAAAACGTGCCAGTTGACTTGAATATTTGTTTGTTCCTTACGTTTAAAAGTTTTATCACGTTGTAGGAAGGCGCACCTTTTTTTCCCTCTCTCTCTCTCTCTCTCTGTTAAATCTGTACCTCTATGAACTTCGCTCCGGAATACTGGTAGATGATCGAGACTGAGCTCTCAAACCGCTTCAGCTTTTAACCAACCTACTTTACCTTTGTAAATTCGCACGAACCGCCGCACAGAGCTTGTTTTCTCTTTGTTTATTGCGTTCGTAATATAAAAATCTCGCAAAATGATTACGCTCGATATCGCAGAAAAAACATTCGCGACCACACTTTCGTAAGTCGTCACGCGGCGAGGTTATCTCTGCATTATTTTTTTTTTTTTTCGTTTTTTTGTTTCTTTTTGGTTCCATGGTAACTCGGTGTAAAAATATCGCAGACATCTTGGTTTAATTCGTTTAGGGGACAAACACCTTCGGAAAAATACAGTAGCACTTCGATGTACGTTCCCGTGAATATTTGGTTCGATCGATCTTAGAAACTTAAGATTTTCGTCGCGTAATTGCATTTCATCACGGGAGAATCTCTTTCGTTTGTTTTTTTCTTTTATCTAGTAAAGGACCTTTGCGTGTTTCGTCTCGCGACAAGGATACGACACGTTGATTACTTTTTGATTTATTGCAAGTTCAAGGGGGAAACAATTCGATTGGACCGAGTAAAGATTCGAAGTTTGAATGGTGAAAATGATCAGAGATTCAAAACAGCAGAAGTTTCTTTCAGTGTACACATACCAATTCCGTTTAATTGTAAAGCAATCGATTAAGAAGCGACAAGGTGCGGTGTAATATTGCGAGGAGGTTTTCTATCGGAAGTAGTAGTAGAAGTCGAAATAAGTCAGACACGCCGAGGTACGCGAACAAATTAGCATTTGTCTTCGTTGCCGAACAATTTTTCGTTTCGTTTCTTTTACTAACGCTGCTATTGCTTTCGAACGATCGCTTAAATTTAAAACGTAAAGTACGCTGGGGATTTGTTTTTTTTTTTGTTTTTAATAATTCCTTCGGCGTCACTCCCTCGCTGGGGGGTGAGCCCTTGGTAGCAGTCAGTATTCTTCCTCGTCCTCCTCGAATTCATCCTCTCCCAGGATACTGTACGAATGCAATAGAAAACTTGAGATAGAAAATACAGCGGTGTCTCTTTGTTCAACTGTACTGTAAAGCGTTACTTCGAGGAATTATCTTGAATTGACCTTTGGACGACGGTCACCGGGTCACCAGTGACCCAGCTTTTCGAAGTCTCTTTGTTTCAACTGGCATTCGAAATAGAGTCACGACTCTCCTCTCCTTACATTATAAGTATATTTGTTATTTTACTCATAATATATTTGTATAATTTTAAATAGCATAATATCTAGTAAAATAAAAAAAAAGTGGTTTCGCTTAAATTTAAAAGTACGAAAGAGATTTTATTCTTAGGTCACATTTGACCCGATATCTGATGTCTGAAAGTTAACAACGAAACGTTTTCAAAATTTTAAATTTACGAAATATCATTTAGTAATGATTCAAGGTTTTGAACGTGGCGAGTTTTGTTGTCAATTAAAGAATGAGTTAATTCCTCGTAGTAATTCTAGAATGTCGATAAGTTATATAGGTTCTTCTAGCCTCACAGGGCACTGCATACATACACGTTACTTACTCTTCCTTCCTGGCGTACTTGTCAATGAGGTTACGTCCTGGTCCTCCGCAACTCTTGCCCATCGGTGGACAATACCAAAAGCATAACACACCGAGGGACACTCCAAATAGTACTGTAGGCACTACCAAGGCTAGCACTAAGTGCCTCAGGTTTTCGTCCCAAGAGTATCTGAAAATGTGAAAAAAATTACTTTCAAACGAGCATTATCTGCTATTTCAATTTACAAAGAGAAAGTAGGTGAACGAAAAGTGCATCGTGTATAATGGAAGTCTGAGAAGTATATTGTAACCTCTTTCGAAGTACAAAGAGAATAATCAATGAAGCTTCTAACAAAGGGGAGTTAATCGTAGTAATACACTAGGACGGTCAATTTTCAAAGATCAGAATCAATGAAACAACAGTAATAACACTGCACATCCAGTGTTAACCTCGATGTGTATCGGACATGACACGTTTCGTGCATCCGTTTTCCCTATTTGTCACGATCGTGACGGTAAGAATTATTGTACCTTGCAACGACAGTCTCTGGGTGTGTTCTGCTGTAGTAGCAGGGGAATATCTTTCCCATGTTCGAGTATCCGAATTTCTTGGCAAAATCGGAACAATTCACTCGGGGCGGGTAACCGCAGCCTTCCGTGTTCACAAAGAATTTCGTGTCGGAGACGTCCCAGGGTATGGTACCCAGTGGTTTCGCCACGAATTCTCCGAACGTTAGCCTCGTGTAGTTCACTCTGATCTGATGGCAACGAAGCGCGGCGCTGGTACAACCTGCAATCGACAAAATCCTATTAAAATTAATCACGATTGATCTAGAAAAGAAAGTTGAAATTAACCCATTAACTCGCAAATTTATTGCACTATTTAATTTCTATCGCATTATTAGCAAGTGAAACGAAGAGTTACAATGAAAGAGGACGCTAGACGTTAAAGGGTTAAATTCTGAAATATTCTATAGAATGGATTTGGAGGAGAAAATGTTTATAAGGCAATCACCTTCTCTACAGCTTGCCCAAGAGCAATTTTTCAGTCCCTCGGCGTAAACGTGGTCAGTGACGACACAGGCTACAGCGTGAGGAGAGAAGTCGGCCAAAATCGTAGATATAGCTGGTTCCACGACGAAAGGGATTAGAAAGAGGAAGGCGAAAACAGCAAGAATGGCTGTGGTACCCAGGCAGAGGGACGTGTAGAATTTCGCTTTCTCCACCAAAGAGGCAACTTCTACCACCGGTAGCACCCCACCCATGGTGCTGGACTTGGTGTCCTCTTCCTGGGCGCCCATGATCACCGTTGACTCGTCGGAATCAATGATTGCTTTGTTCCCTGGGTCGCTTGGACCCTAAGTTCGAACTCTGAAACTTTGTCCCTGAAGAGACGAGATTGGTAGGTAACCAATCAAAGTTACCTCGATCCTTGTGAAATTTTTTCTTTCGATTTCGCAGCAAAAGTATCTTGTGAACAAGATTTTTTACGTCAGATTTCTCCTATTTTTGGTAGCTTTTTCGAACAAAGTAATGGAAGTTTTCGGTGAAACGAATGGAACAAATTATTTCTATCAGAATCTTCTCTTTCGCTTTTAATAGGCCGACGAAGAGCTTTGTGATTGTTCAAACTTATTGTTGGTAGACTTTTTGTTTGTTTAATTATACGTGATATTTAAGCTTACGGTTCGAATACTTTCAGAAGATAACGCGAAGCGGCGAGTTATCAAAGATCTCTGTTTTGTAGGCTTGTGGCTATTGGTGCAGGGATCGTCTCGAATCGATCATTTACCAGCAAGGCACGTCCTTCGATTCTCAAAGTGGCTTTTTGGCGGTGTAGGTGTGTGATTACAATAAGAGTTGCTTAGCCTCGATACGCAGAGCTATATGTAATAAATGGTTCTTATCTACTGTCACGGCGAATCAATCAAGAAGGGGGACACTTAAAAGCTACCGACGAATGTTCTGTCACGTGTAAAAGACGCCGAATTGTCTGTTGTTCCGTTTTATGATTTGTTGCCTCGTTACGTTTACCGTCTTATCCGAAAGATTAATGGTCGAGTCCACGAACTTCCTCGAAGCGATTCGTACCGCGCGCTCGCGGAATCTTTTTTCTTTTTTTCTCGTTTTTTTTTTATTGAAAAAAGCACGTGCGCTCTCGAAAGTGTAGTTTTTGTGCAGGCAGTGCAAGTAGGAAAAATCTTGTTGCTCGTTTTTTCTTTGTTTTTTTTTTGCGTTTCTTTTTGCTTTTGGTACTTTGTTTGTTGTTTTTTTTTGACCGCTTGCTCTCTTTTCTTTTTTTGTTCGTTTTTCAAAGATGGTTTGCGCTTTTTGCAGAAGTATTTGTATGTTTTGTTTTGTAGATTTTTTTTTGTTTTGCAAGATGAGAATTTTAACCACGCGTTCCCCCCCTCCCCACACCTTAATAATGCCCGCGCAGGGAGAATATCGACTGACGAGCCGGACTCTCCTCCAGGAGGGGAATGCCTGTGAACAGAAAGAAAAACAGAGTATCACGTAACAGTTGTAATAATCACTTGGTTTAATTAAACGTACGAAGATTTGATTGGCGTAGATAATTCGTGTTGCAAATCGAAGCTTTTCTAAACACCCTAGTCAAGCCCATCCTGAAACTACCGCGTAACGATAATGCAGCAAACTTTTTTGGGGTGTATCGAATAGTCGATCCAACAACGGTAAGCAACTCTAGGGCAAGGAGAGCAAACTCTAAGAGCTTGTGTCAGCATAATCGATTATATCTGAAACTTTCTATTGAATCTTTCGCGTTGTGCCCGTTTCACAGGTATCGCAGATAAGAAACTGGTATCACGTAAATCGTAGAAGATCGCTAGGACCAAAGAACAACAGAAAGTACACGATTCTCAAGCTGCGTCTCAATACGACCGATTGAAAGCGTCTCGAATCGCCCGTAAGAAAGGTCCCTAGGCCATGGTAACTCTCGGTGCTGCTTAACAGATTCTTACGTGACGGATCTCAGAGCGCCATAGCAGAGTTTCCTCCGCCAGCATCCCCTAGGTTACCAGAAGCGCTCTTCTCTATCGACGAGAGTGCACCAAGCGTGGCCTTGAATCTCATTTTCGCGTCGTCGCCGACCACCACGGTCCTCTGACAAAAGATCAACGTCAGGCAGCTGACGACGAACAGAATGCTGGGCAACAGCAACGCGATCAGGAACTCCTTGTACGTGGTCTCCAGGTTGAAACGTGACACAACTATCCCGGTATTACCCTCCGCGTAGTAACAGGGGAATCTGGCACGAGCGTTGTGATCAGAACCGTCTTTCCCGTACTCGTGAAGAAACTCCTTGCACTCCTCGCGAAGCGTGTTAACGCAACCCTCGAGATTGATCAGCAAGCGGCTTTCGTTGGCGATGATCAAGTCTTGTTCAGGTGGCGCGACCATTCTGGTCTCGTCCAATGGTGTCGTCGCGAATATATTGAGGTACGACAAGTAGGTGAAGTTGGTCAGATCGGTGAGAAGATCTTTCTCGAGAACGGAACCGTTGATGCAGTCGACAGCCTCGACGCCCAGCGTGGAGTTGAAAATTCCGTAGCAAGACGCCATCATGACGTCGCCACGATCCTCGTGCCATATCTCGCGATTACTCTGAACGTCTATAGCTCTCTCGCATTGACTGAGATAAACTTTGTCACCGCTAAGCAGTATCATATTCTTGTTCCTCGTCGGGATGTCGACGCATCTGCGATCGCAATTGTACGGGGTTCTGATACGCTCGCATGTGCCGCGGTTACAATTGAACAAACCGTCAATGTCTATACAAGTTATCTTGCCACGTCTACCGGAACACTTGAGTGGTGGATCGGTATCGTGGAATATACACTCGAACGCGTCTGTTATGTTGATGCACACGCCGGACGAACAATTGAACGTACCGGTCAGATTGCGACACTCGTCCGCGATGCATTTCGATTTCTTCGCGTTCTCCTGATCGATACCGTAACAAGTCTTATTCGTCGTGTTTGTACAGTTCGCTAGTAATATCGCCGAGCCGTTTCTACGAAGGTTCACGTGAATCTGAACACAGGGGCCGGATGTTTTCGAGAGGCACCACTCTCCGCAGCTGCCCCATTCACAATTGTCCGCGTTCACGGCGCGTATTGTCGTGCACATAACTGGCACCTCGCTGATGCCAGATTGAAAGGCTCTGGTGCTCGGCATGTAAATTGCCACTGTTAGATAGACCAGAGCGACGGACGATAGGACAGCGGTCATCTGACAGATGCAAATTGTCCCGCAGATCCGGCCGTCTTGCGGCGGGATCACCAAGTTCTCCACTGGCACTTGCTTCGGCATTGTGCCGAGTTTCTCGAGCTCGGTTCGATCACCAAGAGGATCCTGATGTCGAGGAACGATCAATTATTCCGAGAGTTTACATGCTACGTCAGCCTGTTCATCGTGACTGCTTGCTGTATCGAGCTTTTCTCTCTACATCATTGTTACAGCATCGTTTGTTACACCCTCTCTCTTTGTTTCTTCGAACGATATCTCTGGCGTTTGAACGAAATCGTAGCTAGTAGGTGTGTGCGTGGTTTCAAAGCATCGGCGTTTTATCAGTAGCTTGATTTAAAGGTTTCGTATACTGTGTACGTACCAGAAGTAATCTGTCGAATTTTTCGCTTATTCAACTGTTATCCTCCATTGTATCGTCACACTTATCCTGCTCCAGCTGTGAACGGAACGACCTGTCACCACCCTCGATACACTCGTGCCAGATTTTCGATCGCTTCGCCGATCTGGTCCCTCGAAATGTTAGGATAGTCGAGTAGTTGCGATCCCACCGATGAAATCCAACGAAGGATCGGGGTTCAAAGCTTCGTGATCAACCTTCTCATCGCGATCTCGAGGATATCCACGTCAGAGTTACTCGCGAGTCCGTGTCGCGGCGTTCTTTTTACGGCAGAACGATGCTGGTCGCGCGCGTGTTCTGCTTTCGGTCGCTTTGCGCCTCGTGTGAGGTGCGCGGCCGAAAAGCTCGAGCAGGCAACGCGCACCGATCGATGATCAACGCATGCGCTGCGACGAACTGCAACGACGCCGTGCACTGCCGCATTTGACGTCATTGATGTACCGTCGTGCCATCAGGAGGATCTCTGTTGCAGGATAATCGTCCAGAGATGGCGGGATCCGGCGGATCCAGCGGCAAAAAATTGAATCTCGTTCGAGAGGAAACGTTTTCGGTGCTTATGTAAAAACACTCCTCGCTTTCGGCCGTCTTTGTACTGAAATTTAATTGACGAGAAATACACGGTACGAGTCGGTTCTTCCCCTTCTTCGTTTTATTATGAAAAGGATTTTTCATTTCTATTTACGAGTTACGAACGAATGATTTCGAGCTTCGCAGTACGTTTTTATATGCTTTTCGGATACTTGTCGCGGACGGTGCGGTTTCATTTTGTGGAGAATTTGTGTTGAATTTGGTAGTTAAAACACTTGAATCTGAGAACAGATGCTTTTCATACGTTTCTTGGGGTTTGAAGAAGGAAATCGATGTCGTAATGCTGCATGTAAATGCAACGCGTCGCTGAATAAACTTCATTCGAATGCGTACTGGATGAAACTGGGTCAAAGATTCATGTTGAACTTTCTTTAATCGTTTCAAGTTGGCTGAGATTCTTTTAATAAAAGTGGATGAAATTTTTATTCCATGTCGTCGAGCTACGACATTTTTTCTTGCTATAAAAACTTCCTCGTTATCGTAGAATTCGAAAAAGTAATTTTGGATCGGGAAACAGAAATGAAAAATAAATATTTGACGGAATATTCGTGTCAGGTAAAGATTTGACCTGAGAAGGAACTTCAATTTTTTGTACATCCTCTCGAGTCGTGAATTTTTCCGTCAGGTGCGTCTATTTTAAACGTCAGTTTTAAAAATTTTTAGAACGTTGAATTTTCTAAAATTTTCTGTAAAGAAACTCTTTTACGAATTTAAAAATGTTAAACTTCGTCTTACGGCGTGCCTCAAAATTTACGTGTCAGTGCGTTTCCAAAGAAATATTTAATTCGTAAATTCAATACGATATCTCAGCTGTAAGAATTGAAAGAGAGAAATGCGAGTAAATCCGTTACGTCGTGAAGAAAAATATACGGGTAATTAAGGAAGAAGCTTTTTGTCACGATATTCAGCACGGATCAGGTCAGTTTTTCCTTCGAGACTATCAGCGTGTTGCACGAACCACCGGTGCTACCGTGACACAGTTTTCCTCGCCATAGGGCTTTTAGAACAGGTGACACAGTTTGGAGAGCAAGCAACAGAAGTAGAGAAGACAAAAAGCACAAAGCTCACAGCACTAACGCGTAATTAATTGCGTCGGTATAGAAAGCTCTTTCCTTCAATTTTCGTCGCCTTACGTGTTCCCCTTTTTTCACCCAACACTTCGTCAAAGGATCTCGCAAACACTGCTAATCTTCGTCACCTAATCGCGCTTTGTAATTCGAAAATTGTCAGCTTCGAAACCACTTTGCGCCAGATACGTCTTGGAAAACACACGAAATTTTCCCCTCCCGAGTTTCTCACGACAATACGAGAACATGTAATTACCATAATTACGCGAAAACTCGTAGGTACCTTCTTCGGCGACGTAGCTGAAAAGGAATAAAAAAAGAAGGTTCTCAGAGTGGTTTGTGGTAATTCTACAATGTTGGCGGTGAAGGAGCGACGTAGAAACGCGGTTCTTTTTTTTATTCATCGCGAAATTGAAGCTGGGTATCGCAATAAACGCGTGTTTCCCGGTACCCACTTAATTATCAGCCACCGTTTTCCATAACATGTACGCTCCAGTTTTTTTAATTCCCAACGAAATTGAAGTCGCCATGGAGGTTGTGACACAGTTTCACCTAGCGGTAGGACCTTCGCGGCGGCTGACACAGTTTGCCGCGCAGGCAACGGAAAAGGAGAGAAGACCAGGGGGGAAAAAAGAAGCAAAGGAGATGGCAGAGAAGTAGAAGGCACGACGCGTTAGCACGTAATGTAGTTTATCGAGCGTTAGCCGCAGACGGTGTGGCGCCTGCAGCTTTACACCTCGTTCCTTGAGATCTTCACTTTATATATATATATACGCGTGTTTCACCTGTTTCAACTTCCATTATCCTAACAATTTTCCTCGAAATTTCTTCGAATTTTTTTTCGTAGAAGAATCCTTCAATTTTTTCGATAATTATTAATTTCTCTTCGAATTCGAAGAAGAACCTGTGCCATTTTTCCACGATGAGTTGCGTCTTCGCCACTCTCGTTTGTCATCCTGTTTAGAGGATCCTTGAAGCAGCTCTCGGTTTATCGCAACATCGTTATTAATTTTGCCCGATGCTTCCTGCGTCTCCTTTGTCTCAGCGATCGTGCTTTCAGTTAAACGAGCACGCCGTCTCTCGTCCCTTTTGCTTTTGTTCACCGCTTCGTTTCCTGCGTTCTCTTTGTCGCGTCGCGGCGCTCGTTAAACGAGCACGACACTTTCGTACCCTCTCCGCCGGCGGTGGCATAAATATTTCGGGGCAATTCCGCGCCGATTTACCGGTCTCGTGAACGTGCACGCGAAGAAAAACACTCGGCTGCTCGGTTTTGTTTTCCTTTATTTTTTCTTCATTTTTTCAAACAGTGCACGCGCCAATTCTTTCCCTTCTTTTTCTCTTCTTTCCCCGTTTCTCTGCGTACCGCCGCGAGTACGTTCACTTCGTGCAAGCTTCGTTTGAAGCTGAACGCTTCGGGGAACACCGGGTGAAAATTTTTATCGTCGTCTTTTCTCCGCCAACGGACGATTTTTCTCCTTCGAGCTTCCACGCTGGATGCATTCGACGGTGTTACTTATTGAGCATGAAACGAGCTAAGGGCGCCCTTACTGCGGTATTCCCACGGAAAACGTTAGATTGTATCGATTATCTTTATATCCTGGCATGGTAGACGTCGTAGAAACCAACGAGCATGACTTTGATAGACGTGCTATAGAATGTGTAGAGAACGACGAATAATTGAATGCTTTAAAGTATCTGTAAATGAGCGAGGAAAACGTGTGTTGTACGGTACTGTGCAAAGGCTTGGTGGTACTTATTGAAATTACAGGGTGTCAAATGGATGTCAATTATAATTTTAGAAAAGCTTTCGTGGCTATTGGGCGTGAATATTCATGTGTCGAGCTAATCGATTAGTTTCTATGGATTCCGAGGATATCACTTATACCGTGTGTGCACGTGTATATTATCACGAATGATCTTTTTCGCGTGGAATAATTTCGTAGGAGACGATCGATCTTCCAATAGAAAGAAAAATATGTACGCACCCAGTTTCGACCGAGTTTATTTAGAAGAAGAAAAAAGAAGTTTATTCTTAGAGCTCGCTCTTTTTAATACAGGCAGGTTAACGTGATCTTAGTTATTCTTATTTTTAATTTCTCTACGTCACATGCTTTAGGCGAAAAGAAAAATACAGCGCACGAGTGAAAACGAGTTCTTCCACCAGCAATTCTACGCACTTTGATGCACGGTATTTTGCAGAAATAAGTTTGAAAAAATTAAACGAAAAAGGGAAGCAATTTTTAATTGTACTTTGTACAAGGACATTTTCATTGTTTGAACAAAGAGAAGAGTGAGCAGCAATAGGATGCACTTGTACTACTTCGATTTACACCACATATGACTCGATCTAATCAGGTTTCGATGTATAAAGAGATCACAGCCAGTCGATACACAGTTACACGATAGAAAATAACATTAAACCGAGGCTTAGCGATTGGAAGAGCCATCGATTCATCCAGGCACACACGGGCGCCTGCCGGAAAATCAACTCTAAAGCGATCGTAGCTCCGCATGGACGAGCAACGCTGAATTTTCTGCATATCATACCCATAAAACACGTAGTCACCAGAATTAGAAACGAGCTTGGTAAACGCGAATGCATGGCATTTTATCACCACGTGCTGCGTCTAATAATAGCCACGCTGATCGATCGTTTAACGATCACAAGACTGGTTTTTGCACTAAATTTAACCGTCACACCGTTGCATTTCGAACGAAACCATCATTTCCACCATAAATAAAGACCTTCGATTTCACACGACCGCCGAAGCATACGAGAGAGAAGAAAACGCGAAACGAAAGGATCATCTTCTGACAGGCTGAGTCGAACGATGAACGAAGACACTCTACATACGCGCGTTCTTTTCCATCGAAATTTTCCACAGATCGAGCCACCGTGTTCGAGAGAAATGGAAACACTGTCGATTCGTAAGGTGCGGTAATCACTTAACTCGAGACAACCACCTGTCAAGCAGTCGTTGCACGTTGTTTACACGAGCCTGCTCGAAAAGACGGTTCGCAACGATCGGCGAGCACGGTTCGCCGCAGTCTCGCGTGTCAATAAACCGGGTTTAGAGGCGCCTAGCTGGCGAACGATAAGAAAAAAACGCGAGCTTGAGCGTGTAACCGTCAACTGGTTGTACTTACGTGAATCGACGATGAATCAGCGACTGGAAGAAGCCCCTGGAAAATCCACTTTCCGCAGTCTTTCCCTGGTCTTCCTGGGGGAAACAAATATGGCGGTGCTACCACTGGAGCTGCGATGGCTCCACCTCGTTGTTGCCGTATCGTACCAGAAAATCAATACTCCTGTTGCCACCAATACCGAGGCTTTTTTCCTCGAAACACGTTCTTACGACACGGTCCACCGCAGGCAGGCAGCACGATATTTTCGAGGAACGAGGAGGACTCGAATTATGTATAGGACGACAGACAGAAGTGGGCAAGAAAAGATAGGGAGAAAGAGAGAGAGAGAGAGAGGTGTCGAGGAGAATTAGCAAGATTCTTCCACCGATTCACATCGGTCGCTCCTCTCTACCTTGCCTGTGCCTGTCCTTTTTGGTCCTCTATTCAACGGTGGGAAAAAAAAGAGTGGCCTGAATGGGAATCGGAAAATCAGATTTCCTGATCCCGTTAACGGGAGCTCACCGACGACTACCGTTCCTATTGTCGCCTCGGTTTACCAGTGTTTCTGCCGGCTCCTTTTTTTCCCTTCTTTTTTTTCCCCCTTTCTTGATCAGGCTACTCGTGAATTCGTGGCCCGCGGCGAAACGCCGCGCCGGTTTTCTTTCATACGCGATCTCGCGGGTTGATTCTTATGCTGGCGCGATATCAAGCTTGGAAACGCGAAGGACGTGATAGATCGATCTCGATCGATCGATCCTCCATTGTCCTGAATGGGGAGGGTTTGATTTCGACTCCCGATGAAACAGAGCCCGACTCTGGAGAACTGGCCTGATTAAAGTTTCTGCAACAATGGTGGAAGTTAGCCTGCATTCTATTGTCGGAGGAGTTTTATTGGTTAACTCCGCGTCAGCGCCGATATCGATCCGTCCGGACGAATCGAATTCGATTCTGCGGTAGTTTTTCCTCCTTTAATTCGCGCCGCGACATGCGACCAGGGTGGGGATAATCACCGTCGTTCGAATAATAATGAAAATTACTTCGCCCTGGCCGGAAGGACGCACGGTGGGTTTTTTTTTCTCTCTTTCTTCTTCTTCTTTCTCTTTTTTAATTAATTAACTTGGCGGAGAACGCGATCGGTTTAATTAGCCGCGTGCTTCGGATTCGATGGATCTTTCGCTAAATAGTTTTCCCTTTGCCTTGGCGTATGGGATAAAATCAATTGTACGAGCTCTTTCGAAATGCGAAAAGAGTCGCGTTTCGTAATAGTTGGAGGTAATTTTTAATCGTTCGGTTTTAATGATCAAAGATCTGTAATTATTGCAAGGTAATTGCTGTCTGGGAGTGTATAAACCTCAGAGTCGTTCTCGTTTTTTTCTTCTTCTGTTTCAAGGGAGAAATACCACGAAGTGGTAACGAGGCGTGTCTTTTGCCTCGTTAAGTTCAAGTAAAGAGAGAACAGCGGTAAGAAACGATCGTATTATTTCTGAAAATTCTACCTTGCCTTTGTACACGGTAACGTTTAACTCTGTGTTAGTCTGGCGGATTTTTTTTGACATTATGAAAATGTAAAGCTTTTACTTTATGTTTGCATTGAAATCTCGTTGATAGAGTTGATAAAATTGAAAAAGCTAGATAAATCGAGTCTCTTTAATTCGATATGGTATTTTTACAACTGCAAAGATAACACAATTAAAATTATAATATTGAATTTGTCAGATTTTACCCAGCTGATCCAAGATTAAGGTAATAAAATTCACCTGAAATGCACACAGTTGAGATGCTCTCAAACCACGACCAATATTATTATCAATAATCGAATATCTACTCGTTACATTATACGAAATATTCCTTTATACTGGCAATCGGAAAAGCCCATCGCGGTTCCATTCATCATTCCGGCAAGAAGTGGAAGAAGCCAGTGAAGAATATTCGCAGAAATTGTTCCCGTAAAGAGAACATTCCCCCCTAATCTCACGTTTCTGCAGACGTCTTCAATTTCTTCCTTCGTTCTGTTCTTTCCAACCGGCGGCAGTAGAAGGAGAAAGAATTCATTCTCGATAATTTGTTTGTTCGCACGGTTCTGGCCGGACGAGGGAGATCAGTTATGAATGAAAGTACGAGGAAAGCTTTATTATGATTACCTCTCTGTGACGTTCTCCGTTTTCTTCAGCGAAACACCATGGAATAAAGAAGGCGATTAATCAACGCGATTTCTGCCTTGTTTTTTCCGCCGTTGAAAATGTACGCGAGACCTAGTTATCACCGACTGCCGCCGCTGTAACAACCAATTGTCACGAATATTTCATGACTGCAAAAATTTCATTTTGCCTTATTTCCAGATTAGAAATAATAATTATTAATTCGAATTATCAGGAATGTGAAGGAGTTTTGAAATTTTTCTCAGACAAATTGAAATCTATAAAATTTACTTGTTTCTTTTTCTGCATCAGGGTTCTTTCCACTTTTACTGTGCATTTTATCATATAGGACTGTCAGAATTTTCGCGAAAATACTCAAGAGAGCAGCACACGTCGAAAGTGCATTAGCTAATAGAGATAAGCCATGTCGAATGGAATTAGAATGGCGAGTACGATCTACCGATGATTTCTCTGCATTTTTTTTTCTCTGTTTTTCTTCGAGACGGTGTATAATAATCGTCTGGCAAGGCTAGTTGGGCCTGCAGTGAGTAAATTAGAACGAGCGGGTTGGCTTACGTGCCAAAGAAATTGGCGTGTACTCCTGAAACCGTCTGGGAATTGATATTTTCGTGGCGGCGTTGCATAGGTACGCACACACAACCCTCTCTCCCTCGAAACTCTAACTGATATACAGCCGGTAATATTTGCAATGTTGCGAAAATGCAACGTGGCGGAACGTCAATCGGAAAATAAGCACCTGCCCCGCCGTTTCCACGTTGACTTTCTGCATTTCCTTTCGAAGTTGACACGTAAAACGAGAAGGAAGGAAAAAGTGGAGGGAAGGAAAAGAACGTGCTCGAAGCTCGACGCTTCGGAATCGCGTTCGAATCGACGTAAACGCTCGATCTTATCGCGAAAATGTTTTTCCAGGTTTCAGGTCGTTTATTCCTCGAGAGTTTCTTCTTTTAGTTTAGCGCGGCAAAAGATGATACCTGCGGAATGAAACAAGGGATGGAACGAAAGATGACGTTTCGCCAATTTCGTCGAGGCTGGTTTATCGCAAATATATTCACGAGTTTGCTAGGGTTTTGGTGTACCTTATCGTCGTATGAGGTTCATTCTTTGACGTGATGGGAAGGACAATTTTATTTTCTAAAGAAATAATGAATTTTTGGTATTTTTATATTTTTTCTCTTAATTTTTAAAGGAAATCAAATTTTTTTGATGCATATGTAAGAAGGATAATATGAGTGTTTTTGTTATCCTGTTATTTGCGAATTGTTCGAGACAAGTTGGCAAGAAGGCGAGATTTATGGTGACTTTATTTTCTAAAGAAATTATGAAATTTTTGAAATTCTTCAATTTTAAAGGAAATGAAATTTTTTTGATGCACTTGTAAGAAAGATAATATGAGTGTTTCTATTATCCTGTTATTTGCGAATTATTCGAGACAAGTTGGCAAGAAGGCGAGATTTATGGTGACTTTATTTTCTAAAGAAATTATGAAATTTTTGAAATTCTTCAATTTTAAAGGAAATGAAATTTTTTTGATGCACTTGTAAGAAAGATAATATGAGTGTTTCTATTATCCTGTTATTTGCGAATTATTCGAGACAAGTTGGCAAGAAGGCGAGATTTATGGTGACTTTATTTTCTAAAGAAATTATGAAATTTTTGAAATTCTTCAATTTTAAAGGAAATGAAATTTTTTGCTGCACTTGTAAGAAAGATAATACGAATGTTTCTATTATCCTGTTATTTGCGAATTATTCGAGATAAGTTGGCAAGAAGGCGAGATTTACTGTGACGTTACATTCAATAAAACAGCAGCGTGGATTTCTGTAATCGAACGATTTTGGAAATCGCCGAAAGATAACGGTGTTTTTGCGACAGCCGGACGCAATTATTATCATTGAATTACCCGGTCGAATCACGGAAGAGACCAACGACGTTTCATTTATGATTAATGAAACTATTCATCACGGCACCAGCAAGTCGTTTTCGACGTGAATTATCCCATTCCCGTTAGCGCCGGGCGATTTCTCTTTATCGATGTGTTTAAATCATGAATATGATAAAAAGATATTTTCAAAGGAACAAATCAATTCGCGAAATTTTCGTATCGTCGATTCGACATGTTACAAGTGAATTTCTGTAATTCTATAAATTTGACAAATTTTTACTTGCTCGTAATATTCCCCGGAAATCGATAATATGCAAATGAATCGAATAAAAGAATTATTGCACAAGTGATAAAGTTACAATTTGACGTATAAAACAAAAGTGAAAGAAATTAAAGAATAAAATGTCTGACTTGGTAACGTTAAATATCGTATCATTTTAAACCCTGGAAAAAATTGCTTTGCTCTAGCCTTTGTAGATGCTCTAGCTATATAGAAACAAAAAGTCCTCGATCGAACGTGCACCTTTGCGTGCGAAACTAGACGCGAAAAAATAAACGAGTCCCGATGGCCGCGATTCTCCGCGATATCGATCATGTTTTTATGGAAAACCGAGCTTATTCTAGCTCGTTGTGTCGGTAATTAATAAGACTAGACGTCATGGTTTTGCTCGTTCGACAAATTGTCGCGTGGAACGATTTATCGCGAATCTTCGTTTCTTTGGAAATCTGTATTTTTCATTAAAAACCGCAATAATCTACAATTATCAAATGTACCATATACATTTCGTAGAACTTCCACGGAACAGAACAATATCTATCACACAGAAACGACCATATTATCAGAGATTTTTCTGCATTTAAATATCCTAATAAAACTTCTTCGAATTCAGTCTCGAAAGTTTGAATTTTCTTGCGGACAGATTTCTGTTTCGCAGCGAGAAAGTTTTTGTGTATGATAATTTTCGGAATACACAGAATAAAACAGGCGAAATATTACTTCGCAAATGAAGACAAGCGCGTTAGATTAATTTGAATGTACTACCTCGATGGTGGAGCAAAACTGCTCGAGACCCTTATATATAAATATATATGTATATTTCTGTCGCAATTTAAATTGTTCGAGCGACATCGAAAGAACATGGTTGAGTTTTAAGGGCACACCGTGCCTTTTTAATTGTCGCTCTCGTTACACGCGTCAGTGCCGCGTCCACGAATCCACCTGGCGTTCCTCTAATTGCAGCCCGAACTGTGCTTAGCGTTGTAGATTTATCGGCGTCATTTGCATTCGACGCATCGCGTAATGTATGCAGATTTTCCCTGAAATCAGTTACACGGAACGGCTGTACACCGGAAACCGCGCTGGGAATTCATCTTGCTCGGAATGATCCACGAGTTTCGTTCTACGCCGACAATAGATCATCTCGAATGCATGGGCGTATCATTTTAATCGGATCAAGCTTGAAACGATGCGATATTTTCTTCCCTTTTCTCCCTTTTTTTTTCCACGAAATTTCACGAAATGGATAAAAAATGATTGAATATAGTATAACAGGAAGTAGCACGACTCCCGATATCTCGGTAAGTTTGCCAAGTCATTTTCCTACGGAATTATAATGGAGAATTCGTGGTAGAAGTTTCCTACGTGACAGCGGTAAAGTAGAGAAGAGAAGTTGGGGATTTAAAAAGTTCCGTATGTCAGAAACAACGGGACGACGCGACGGTGATAAGTTATCATACGCGAGCAAACGGAGAAGACCAGCTGTGTCGAAGACCCAGCAACGCCATTTGCATCTGACATGTACCGTTGCCTGGCGGTGGGATTATCAATAAATTCAGTAGACGTTGAAGATATTAGAGACAGTTGTCCCATTTAAGTCGCGAATCGGCGAGCAATAAGCCAGTCGTTCTTTGTCAAAAATGGTGTCAAAGTCGTGCATTCTTTGTAGTGTCACATGCGTAACAGACGCCGCTTGGGTTGTTCGGCCGTACCGACGAGCCGAATTCGTGCATTCTTTGTAGTGTCACATGCGTAACAGACGCCGCTTGGGTTGTTCGGCCGTACCGACAAGCCGAATAATAACATCGCTATTTTCAATAGACAGCACTTTCTAAAAAGCGAGGCAAATTACTTTATTACACCAAAAATTCGACGACTCTCACACCTGGACACCGCATGCCCTAAGCAATAAAACAGACCTTCGACATCACCAATTTTCAGACAAGCAATGTAACAAATGTAAGAACAAATTCCCCACTTTCACACCACCAGCAGACACACCCCAAACACACCGAAAAAACCAATCACCACTTACGACAGTTTTCACACCACCAATCACAACACACACGTAGTTTATAAAATAGCGAACACCACACGACACGATACACAATTTTCCCGTCGGTAAGCTTAGGCATTCCGCCCTCTGTTCACGTTCATTCACAAGTACACAGTTTTAACAGCAAACTGTTGTGCGTTAATAATC
>NW_017100500.1:296003-305223 GCF_001263275.1 Habropoda laboriosa | reverse complement strand
TCTGACTCAAAAAGAGGGACAATTATCGGTTTCGCAACAAACATATCGCGATTCGTAACAGTAGGGAGATAGTTTTCAGAAATTTCTAATTGCAGAACAGTATTCATTAATAATCTATCTTTCGAGCACTAACTGAGTCCCCTATCCCGAGTAGATTCCTTAAATGGTTTGACTCAAAAAGAGGGACAATTATCGGTTTCGCAACAAACATATCGCGATTCGTAACAGTAGGGAGATAGTTTTTAGAAATTTCTAATTGCAGAACAGTATGTTGGATTTTATCGAAACTCGCAAGCTAGTTGTTCTTTGTCAGAAAAGGTTTGAAAGTCGTTTTTAGAAATATCTAATTGCAGAACAGTATTTTGGATTTTATTGAAACTCACCTTATATATGGAACGATGTATTCGAAAATCGTTAAACTGGCTGTGAATCCTATATACGAAGGATTGTAGGTATAAATATTGCGTGATTGTAGTTCTGTTTTGATTTCGGCGAGCGCCTCGACGGGGAACGCGATCAGAGGGACAGTTAGGTTAGTCGTGTGTATACCGCCGAGACAGTAACGTCGTGTTCCTCAATATTGTCACCGGTATTCATTATTCCGCCTCGATATTCAAGCCTGCTTGTCGCTGGTGGTATAATTCATAAAATGTGAATTTTTTGCACAGATAGATTCCATGGATACGATCAGTATTGAACTATTAGTCACGTGCAAATTTTAAATTTACATTTTTTGAATTATTTCACTGGCAGTGTTAAGCAACGATATGTACACACACTTGATCTATTTAACAAACAAATATATAGGTTGACAAAGTTGACTACAGAGCGAAAAAATCTCACTTCACTTTCGAAACCTCTCCTTCTTGTGTTGTACAGCAGCCAAGAAAAATCTGTGGAAATTGTCGCGCTCTCAGAAATCACACTTCGAAACGTCGAGAAGGAACACATGGTATTGAAGCCAATTAGACTGAAGTTTCTTGCGAATGATCGAGAATCGAGTGTTCAGGTGATGCACAGTAATATGAAGATCGACCGACAGAGGCGCTTCTTATCTTTTGTCGTTATTCGCTAATTAGTTAGGCGCGTTAGTACGTCACAGGCGCGAATTTTAATTATAGATAGCGTATTACACAGGGTACTTAATAAGTTATTAACTCTTATATAGAGAATTTATATATGTATATAAATATATTTTTATTAAGATTCCAAGAATGTATTCACAGTGGTGGTGAACAAAATACATTTGTTAATGTATTTTCTAAAGAAATGACATTTTTTTAATCACGAATGTTCGTAACGCGATAAATTAATTTAAACAAACAAGTATTTTTTTCTACAACTCGAATTATCCACCGTGACTGTTATTGGAATTCAATACGACGAGCTAAGTACGAAAAATATCCCTGAACACAGTATCTGTAGTACTATAAACAGGAAAAGTACATTTGACAGAAACTTGCACGGACAAACTTCCGAAAAATACTTGTCGAAATATGGAGTGCACCTGTGCCAGGGACAGAAAGAAAAAGGGCGGCGAATCGATCGGGGGCAGAGGGTACAATTAACGTGGAAGATATACCGACGTCATTTGCATCGGATATTCCGCGGGAATGGGCCGAGGATTATCAGCGAATCCATGGAACAACGTGCACGGATGCGAGAAAGACATTTGGCCCACATTTCGGTTCACTGGCTCCTGGCCAATTTTCCTGAAGGACCGTCGCCCTAAGAACAAACCGGCCTCTTTGAAACGACACCGGTTAGATTGCTAAGGTCAATCTTTCCGCTGGCATCGTAACTTCCGTAGGCAACCACGACAAAGTGTACGTCTCACAATGGCGGTTCATCCTCTTTGTGACATTCTCCGCGTTCGCCGAGCCGCAGGCGGAAAATGAGAAACGCGGAATCGTTGATAGACGGAGTCAACGAGCCGTTTAACGCGCGAATTCACGAAGAAAGTTGGGAACAAGTTTGAAACGTAGCTCTTACCTTGGTTTGTTCACCATTGATCGTTGATCAGAGTCGTGGTGGTGGTAGTAGCCATTCGTCACATCTGGAGAGAGCCACAGGGGGAACAGACCAGTGGCGAATACTCGAAATTCATCGCGGATTATTACCAAAATTCCTGACATCCTTGCCTACAAGCCTTGTTGACTTCCACGTACGTGATTCGTCGCGAGCCGCGCATGGAATTTCGGTCACTATTATATTATTGCGTTCTAAGCAGCTGCCCGTCTCGGGGCGCTTTCGTGCCGCTGAATTTTCCTCCACGCGAGTGATTCTACTCCAACTACGTGAATATTTACCGAGAATTTTGGATTTTTCGTTAATTTTTGCGATTGATTGTTTTCAATCAGTCTGTAGTTACAAATTTATATATCGAAATTCGAAATATTCGTACCTTTAGGTTTCTTCCGAATAATTTCGACACTGGGCATACTTACCGAAAGTACTTTACACGTAGACTTTGAAATATTAATTAGTTGGTATAATGTTTAAATAAATATCGTAGAACATCATCGTATCAAGGTTAGAAACGTGAGAAATCCATGAAGTTTATTCGAAATGTCAACTGATTCCCACGAGAGATTAACAAACTCCAGCTGCCTAACTCACAAAGTTAATATTACTCTACAATGATTCTAAAATATGTGGACATATGAACTGTACATCTCATCAGCAGTCGCTCGATATTCTTCGTCTAAGCACGCGAAATGTTGCAATTTTCAGGAAACACCCCTAAAGTTGGTTTGCAACCGAACGTGTACGAGGATAACGAGGATTACGTGTATAAATTTCAACAAGGTTCGCTGTCCAATTTAAGAGTTTAAAAGCTAGTTAAAAGTTATTGGTTCTTGGACCAGACGGCCTCCTTTCTCGTATCGCGAAATAATTAAGCAGAAGTTCGTTTCCGCAACTTCCTTCCGATAAAATCGTACCAAGGAATGATCCCAACTCTTTCATAGAATTATTCTTTAATGATTTCCCGTCGATATTTCCTCTTCTTTTTTTTTTCCACCAACCGCGAGAGACAATTCGCCTGCCAGAGGCGAAATAGAAAAAAAAAAGGGGCGAGAAGAAAACTTTGATTCATGACACGACCGCGGAAAGCAGGCCAATTTCTCTGGCAGAGCTAATAGAGACGATTCGTCGCCTCCTCCGCGCTTACCAGAAAAAAGCATAACACCGATGTCAGCTCTCATGAACACTCGTTTCACGGTTTTTAATACGAAAACCAGGATGCAGCATCGTTCATGGCTTTTGTACTCCCACTCTCTCCTCTTCTTTTTTTGTTTCTTTCTGGTTGATGAAACGTGTTCCGCCTCGTCTCCAGCTCACAATGCCGGCAACGTGACGGAAGAATTACGAATACTTCCTGTCCGTTGGAATTTACCTATTCGAGGAAAATAATTCGTTAACATGATCATCTTGTTAATTCTTTTTTTTGTTTAATTCACAGCTGGAAAATTAGGCAATTAATCACAGGCTCACGAAAATAATAGGAAGCTTCTCGTAACCTAGTTCTTGGTTTAGCAAGAATAAATTTCTCGCTCGGCGGATATATTACCGTATACATTTGAATACGATCAGGGGAAATAATATTTGCAACGAAACTAATTTACTTGGAGTACCATCTCGAACAACGTTCAATAACAACGCGGGAGGAAATCACGAATATTCGCAACTTTCGCGTTTCGGTCTGCGCAAACACGTTCCACTTACCGAACCCTCGGCTGACCATGCCTCTCTTCTACTACTGAACTCGCCGCTCGCGCTACTAATTGAGCGTAAGGAAGCAGTTCCAGTAACACAAGGCCGTATTGATCAGCCGTAACAAGCCGAAAATGTGGCTCGAATAATTACTGTTTGGGTGTCGTTGTTGAAGAGTTGTAAATTCGTCGGAATGTCCCGTTGCCTCGGTTACACTTGGACGTAACAGATCCTCGGTGAGATCGATTGAAAATGTGTGTAGACCACGTGAAGTTTCGTAAGACAAGTTTATTTACAGCATCGAGATTTACGTGATAATTTCGAGGTTGTACGTTTTTCGGTGAGAATTTGCAAGGGAAAATTATTACGCAAAGGAAATTTGTTTGTAAAAATAGAACTTATGAACGGTTGACTGCTGATCGTTGAAAGGCAGAACGTGCGAAATTATAATAATTCAGCGCATACCGCAAAGAATTTCTTTTCATTTTTGTTTCATGATTGCTTTAAACTCATTATTATTTCACTTGTCAGATTTTTCACTTTTTCACTCACTTGTTCACCTGACGGTAGCGATCCTCTAATTATTTTGAGCGTATTTTATGGAAGTGGTAAAGGACGAACTTAGAGTAGAGTGAAACTATTAGATAGTGATTTCTATTGTAGATGATAATGGTTTAACGCACTTAGAAGGGATGATTTATTAACCTTATGCGCCGCGTCTTGGAGGACTTCCGAAATCGGGTCCCCAAAGCTACAATTACTCCCGGCAAATGTACACGATGGAATTACGAGAATCGTAAAACGACGCGTAAACTCTTGGAGCAGACGTCGACGAAACGATACGACGCTCCATAACAAACCTTCGAATTGCGTAAACGCTCAAGGGACACAATCCAAGGTGGTGAAGTAGCGAGACACGGCAAACACGCTGGTTGGTTGTCGCATCCGTTCGAGGCGCGATCGAATAACAAGAGTAGCACACAATTCCACGAAACAATGGCCCCAGTGGTGAGTTATTTTACACTCTAGTTAACCCGGTAGGATTCTTCGGAAAGCATCGTCGAACACGTGAGCAAACAGGATCTCCCAGGCTTGGTAACAGACGAAACTCGCGGTTACAGTTTAATAGAAGCTAGGAGCAAAGGAGAACACGGTGATCCAGCCCTCTCTAAATATTAAACTCGAACGTTGAAGGGAAGAATAAATAGACGGAGGCGAAACTACATCTCGTTAGCCTAGTTTATTTGAAAACGCGTCCGGGCTATTTATTTTGACAGCGAAGCGAAGGAAGGAAATAATTCCTCGCCGTCTTTGACTCCTTGTTTTCTTAATTTCGACTGTTAATTCCCTCGAAACTATCTTTCGTTTATTCCTATCTCGAGTATTTATCGTTCCCGATATCCACACGCACACTGTAAAAATACTTGGAGAAACAGGTTTCTCGATATTTCAAGGCAAGCTGTCGCCCGAGTACGCAAACCTGCGAGAATGTTTCATCCTAAACGGTCTCGAGCTGTGTACTTCGAACGTGAAACAGGAAACGTAAAGTCGCAGGGACGTGTTTTAGTATAGTCTCGCGTGGCTTGCGCGAAATATTCCCGTTCAACGGATGAACAACCGGCGGGAATATTGATTCGCGGAATCTAACGAAGTGATTCCGTCGTGTCGATGAAGTGAACCAATAGGAAGCGTCGAAATCGATCCGCGGTTTCATACGTCGTTAAAACAAAAACAGGGAGAGAGAGAAAAAGGGAACGAAAAGTATGTCGCGGCGTGTGGTAACGATATTCTGAGTAACAAGGGGGCGGGAGTAGTATCCGACTGCATCAATAAAGAAACAAACCTGGCTGGTTCGAGTACGCTTCGAGCGTGCTTCACTTTCAATACGACGACGTGAAGCGGTTCACCGGGCGAAGGTTCGTTACGACATTGTTCAAAGTGCAACGTCCTTTCGGCTTGTTTTGATCGATCTCCCTCTCTATGGCCTGTTGTTAGAGGTTAAACGCTTAGGCACTTGACGTTCGAGTGCTAAAGAACAACGAGTAGCTGGGGCTCTTCTTAGAACGAGGAATTATCAGCGTTCACAATGCAACAGACTCGCTGAAATGCCGATTCGCGTGTTCGGTGTTTAAAGGGAATTCGGTCATTTCCTCGACAATTATCGACGATCACGATAGATTCAATTTGTTACGTAAATTGACGGTAATTGTGGTACTGTACGGTTTCACGTGTGTACGTAGCGAAATTTTGTATAGAGGTATCGTTGAGCTTTTGTAACTTTCATGGAAGCGAGATACGTTCGTACGATAAGGATAATACATGTCAAAAAATTTCTAATGGCGCTCGCTAGTGAGAGCAGTAAAACAACTGGCAAAAGCTGCTATAACTCGAAAACCGGGTCAGATAAGACAAATATTTACACGAGTTACTTTTTCATATTTTTCTTCTTTTTTTTTCGAGTATGAATTTTGTTCCGATTCGTTTCTCGTTTTATTGTGTAATCTGCATATTTGTCGGTATATTCAGATATAATGTGTGTGTTATCATATGTGTTATAGTATACAGGGTGATTCACCTAAGTTTACGACTTGGAATTGAAGGGGGACTTACGTTAAAATAATTATTCCCTTTTTAAAGGATTACTCGGCAATTTTCCTGGGAATTATTAGAATTACATAGAGAATTTCTTAGAAATCCCTGAAATTGAGTAAGAAACTCCTTAGCAATCCACAGAATTGCACAGGAACATCTTGGAATCTGAAGGAAAACACGCAGCAATTGCTTTTATTCTCTAGTAGCTCTCTAGAATTCCCTGGGAAAGGCCCTTAAACCTTCCTGGAAATTCCTGAGAAGCTCTTTAGAAATCTATTGAAATTTCCTGAATCCTCCTTAAAACTCCTTGGGAATTTCCCAGGAACTCTGTCGTATTATCCCGTTTCGCTTTTCCGCAACCCACGCACATTTTCCTTCCGACAAAACCATTTTTTTCCATTCCAACGAAACATCCATACATTACTGAAACTTCACGAGAAATCCAACAATTCTCTGTCTTCGAGGGAAGCTACGAGCACCGCTACGATAATTAAACCAAGTTCACTTTTATGACACGGAGAACAGGGGAATAGAGGTTTCGTTTTACTTTCGTGACACGAAATTTGGCCCTATAAATTATGCCAAACGAACGGGAGGCAGACGTGTGGTAAAAAGCCCGACAGCCTCGTCCCAGTTTCAGTCAGTTCCACGGGAATACTGCGAAATACACGAGCAACGGAACGTAACCATCGCGATAATCCTGGCAACCTGGAGATGGTGTCATCTACGTTAATGGCGTTTGCACTATTTAACCGGTGGTGAGTGACAGCAGCTAGAATAAGCAGCCGCGATAACCAACGAACTGTTCATCGGCAGACGGAAATGGACATTGAAGCGCATTCGCTGGCTCGATACGATTCGCGTGTTACGACGAGGTGGCCACGTTTAACCGCACGGAATAATTCTCGAGCTTGGGACTCGGGGAAAAGCTGGTAATTCCCGGAAATTCGTGTTATATCACGATTCGCGAGTGTATCTCTACCAAGAGTTAACTTAACTCAGCTTTCACCGAGTAATTACTATTAACAAATGTACGGAATAATATTTCATTTAACGGGATAATGTTCCTGTGAATTTTTCTTGGTACAATTTCAATCGTCGAATCGGTCGAAAAGTTCGTTGGATAACAGTGGTTATTGTTTCAACGCGCGCAATCAGATTAATAGGAAAATTCTCGTAGAGTCAGACTCCATTAAACGGAGAGTACTCCTTCGGCAAGGAGGATCGATTAATCGTACCGGACAAACTCCACTAATTTCTCAGGCTCGTCTCGAACATCGCTGCACGGCCTAACCTCGTTCCAACGATTTACAACTGTTCCAAACTCCGACTAGACCGGTTCTTATTGGTTTCTGTCCCGAGGCTCCAGGGCTGCATCAGCACTGGGTCATTAGGGAAACCCTGGAGGGTCCATGCACGATCCTTAAGAACTTCCGTTCTCACAATTTCTTGCGACTCGTCTTGATCCGTGGGTAAAAACTTGTCTTATTAACGAACGATGGTATTTCTACGAGATACACTGTATCGTTCTCATTTCCTCAGCCTGCCGAGTACCGTGATTAAATTATACTTTGATTAAGTCGTTGCATCTCAATTTCTTCGGCTTCGATGGTTCATTTTTTTTTATTTCTACGGGCATCGACTTATTCGTGCACAAAGTAACAGAAAGGAGAAAAAATATCGTTAGTTACGTACAAAATCAAAATTGAATATTAATTATATAAATTTCGATAAATATGTAATATTGCATAGAGGATTTAAAAAAGTATTCAGCTAAATTTCAAAGGGTTGAAAAAAATTAATTTAGTGCACAGATCCGCAAATTGTTTGTAACTTTCATTTTACACAATCGTAGCATTTTATTCCCCACGAAATCGTCCTTACAGGCGCGTTAATAATCCCGTTACGATCGAATCTATAATTTTAAATCGGCAGTTTAATCCATCCTATGCGGTGGTATTACGTAAATTAACAAACATCAACGACCGACTATGGATAAGCACATTGTAATTCGACCTTAAACGTCGTACATCTATTAACATTCCCTGGCTAATTTCCAGCATGGAAAGAGGTGAACCTGTGCGCCGCTATCAAGCGTTATTCAATATAAGTAGTAACATAACCGAAATTCCAAGAACCCCGGCGTTCGTTGTTAAACCAGATAGCCACGTTGTGGAATGAATCATTCCGAATGTTCGCGATTAGAAACCGCAGAGGGTTACCGCTAAATCATCCGACGTTGGATGCTTTCACGAAATCACGAAACCCGACAAAACAGTTTCGAGAAGTATTTCCGGTCAGAGCGTAGCGAAAAATAAGTCTCCTTAACTCACAGACTTCAATCTTATTACGGGCCTTCTCTCCTCGAACAACGTTCGTTCGATCGATCCAGACCTTCGAAGATTTTTCTACTCCCTTCTTTCTCCGTCAGACTTCCTATCGAACGAATTGAGACCTGTCTAAAAATTCGATTCTCGCTCGTAGAATCAACTCTGTCAGGTGTGAACCGTAACGAACGAGTAAGCAATACGAGACACAATAGGTTTGATAGACTGCCGATAAAAGGTAGACACCTGCTGAAAGAGGAATGCGTATAAACGTGGGGAATAATAGAGAGAGAGAGAGAGAGAGAGAGAGAGAGAGAGAGAGAGAGAGAGAGGAAGGAATAGAATAGAGGATGAGACGACAAAGGAAGCGCAAGGTCGGAAAACAAGAAGCAGGAAGGCGTAGAAGGTGAGTCGAAGCCTACACAGGGGACGCCCTGGACGCTGGTGTCGACGATGTCGGCGTGAGCGTCGGTTGGCGGCGGCGGTCGATGCCACCAGATGCCACTGTGGCGCTGGCGTCGCTCGAAAATAAGCTCGCCCAAAAGCTCCACCGACTGCAGTAGCCCGGCATCCGTCGGCGCCGCGGC
>NW_017100500.1:281321-295812 GCF_001263275.1 Habropoda laboriosa | reverse complement strand
GAAGAAGGAAGAGAGAAAGAGAGAAAAACAGCGTGAATCATGAGGTGGCAGCCACGAATAGTGGACTGAGAAAGTTTCTTGACAGAAAGGTTTTCTCCTGGCCCTCGTTGACGTTGTTTCACGAAAAAACCTTCTTCAGGTTCTCGGTTCGATCGAGGCGCGGTGGTTCGCGAGATCGCGGCGACAAATGTGCACGAAGGTGGACAGTGTGACATAGTGCGGCGAAGTAGGCGACGAAGAGCACGGGGAGGGAGGAAAAGGCCAGTGTGAGCGAGGAACGCGGGAAGAGGAGGAGGTGGAACAGGATGCGGGGGCACAGGAAGAGGGCGCAGAGCCCCGACGATTTCTCTTCTTCTTCATAGGGGGTACCGTTCCTTTCCACTATCCACCACGTCCAACCGAATCGAGCTTTCTCTCTATGGGGGCACCTTGTCGATGTCTTACACACGGCCAGGACGCGCCTTCCGGAGCTCTTCTTCTCGCGGAGCAGATAGGTCAGGGGGTGGTGGTCGCGCGATTCAGATCGAGTCGTACACTCGACACCTTGTAATTCGACGTTTCGTAGAATGTTACCTCGGGGATTCCATTAGGAGGAAGCAACCTCCCCTAGACGTTTTTTTCTTTTTTACGTATCTCGTTGATCTTGACAAGTGACAACCACGGTCTTACGAAGAGAGCTCGAGAGAGAAAGGAACGTGTGATTTCTTTGAGAATCGTTGGCCCAGTTTCGAGTGGTAGCATCCATCGAGTGTGGACGTTGGTGGAATTTCGTGGAAGAAAAATCCACGTGAAAAGGGAGAATCTTAAAAATTCTTTCTTTGAGAAAGCGCAGCTTCTTCGAGGAAATCTTCCTCGAGTAAATCTGATTTTTTCTCTTTGTGGAAAGTCCAAAGGATTCGCATACGCGAACCTTCAATTACGTCTGGTCGGTGAAAAGGATCCTCTCGAGGGCTCCCATTGAGGAAGGGCCAAACGAAGGGGGAGACCGATGCACGGCCGAGGGCGAACTCGCGAATTTAAAAGCACACCGGAGCATATACTAATTGCTGGTTAACGAGGCAGGCCTGGCTGCTTCCATTTCCAAGCTCTGACGCAGCTCCTCGCAGATTGGATACTTCCTTTCGTGCGGACGCGGCCACGTAATCAACGTGGACACTTAATGCGAAGCATGTTGATTTACGTCGAGTGGCTCTGTAAATGCAAAGCGTTCTTCCTCCATTCTCCGCCACGGCTCGCCCCTTTGTCACGAAGGGGTTGGAGCGGGACAATTTGATCATTCGGGGCGGAGAACGAGCTCTCGTCGTTCCGAGCTCGTCGTAATCCGGCTGAATCGCGGGCACTGCCCGTGCGGATCCTCCACGGAAGCGAGAACGATTCTTGGAAGAGTTGAGAGAAAAGGAAGAAAGGGGGAAAGATGGAGTAAAGATGGAAGGAGTTTTCTAGAAGGTGGTGGAATTCAAGTAGTTCGTTTTAGTTTAGACAATTCGAATTTTAACGCTCGTAGAAGTTGAAGCTCGAGGTTTGAATAAAACGATTGTACACGTTCGAGCGGTGAAAAGGAGCACGTTAAATTTTTCCCTTCGTGAAAGCCTCCTTTTCTTTATCGTTTAAATCGTATTCAGAGAGAGGGGTTTCTAAATTTGAGCCACTTCGTAGTTTCAGTGTCAAGGGAGCCTTAAAATAATGACGCGGCTGTAGTAAGTGTTCGAGTAAAAGATAGGAAGTTTGTAGTTGAGGCCTAAATTTAGCAGAAATTCCCCTTTTTTCTTTTTTTGTCGTTGAGCCAGCCGCTGTATAAAGTGGATGAAAATGTAAAATGACAAAGGACACCGGTGAGGATGATTTCACACACAACACTTCTTTGAGTTCTCTCTCTCTTTTTCTCTCACGCTTTCTCTCTCTTTCTGTGTCCAGCTTGAACATTTTCTGACGTAACTTGCCGGCACGAAGCACGTCGAGTCAATAAAAGAAGACAGAACACTTTGTGGCCATGAAAATTTAGTTTCTTAGCGATGCAAACCGAGAATGCATGCCAAACGAGGCGAAATAGAATTTGTTGCAACATTATCCTTAATGTCAGGCCTTTTGCATTTCCTTTTCTAGCCTCTGCAGCTGAAAATATACCTGATTTCCACTTGAGTTTAATCCTTTCACAGTTTCATGAGGGAAACTCGGTCGGAGTGACAAATATGTTTAAAATACAATTTTTGCACTGAATTGAAGAAATCTAAAGAAGTTAGTGTTTATAATAAATTATTAAATATTACTTGACATTCTGTCAGAGTTTCTCTCAGATTATACTACGAAAGGGTTAAATTAAACCTCATCAAAATCGTTATAACACCACTATTTCCAAAAAACAAAAATTCACCCATCAGACATCAGAAAATTTGACATTTCGAAATTGCAATTATCGAACGAATTAGCCGAGTTTCCGTTAATTCTCTAATTAATCCTCACGGAGATAAAGGACGGTTACGAAATTTTACGAGGCGAAACCCTCGAACTTCCTGGCGCGTGGTCGTCCCTTTAACACCTTCCGTCAGTCGCGTGCGTTCTCGAAGTTTGTAAATAACAATCACCATAAAAGTCAGGATAATGCCATCGTATCTCCGTTTAACCGTGAGCAAAGCAGACGGGAAACTCCCTTGTGGAAGAAAAGGCCGAGCCGTAGGAAAGCTCGCCGCGCTAAGTTTTATCTCCATAAAGCTGGCGCTACGTAAATCAGGGCAATCCAATAAAACAAATCCGTAGTTTGCGGCCTAAAGTGCACGGAACCGTCGAGTGTAGTTAAAGTTCCCGTACTCTCTCGTCACCGGTAGCAAACTAGCAGAGATAGAAGAACGGAAGAGAGAGAGAGAGAGAGAGAGAGAGAGGGTAGAGAATGCACGACGGTGTTTAGTCGCGTTCACGTTCCCTCGGTTTTATTAAAAGGAGCTTGCGCGTTATTGGAGGCTTTAAGGGCTGCTGGCTACGCCCGCCGCGGAGGCTGTTGATACGCGCGAATCACTAGCAATCCAATAAACGGCACCGCCAGTATCTCGTGATTCCCGGGGACACCGAGAGGCGTGAAACGCGAAGTAGCGTACGTTTTCATGTGGAAACACCACCGGTGGGGAAAGTTTCTTAGGTTAAGGGAAAACTCGTAAAAGTGTAAATCGCGCAGGGTAACGGTACGGCCTGGGCCACTTTGTCTCCCGCGTTCGCTATCAACTCGGACAACTCGATTTTCCCTGGAATCTGGATTTTCCATCGAGAACCATGGACGAGCAAGCCGGAATTTCAGATCGTTCCCGATCGAGGAAATTGAAAATGAATTGTTTCGCGGGAGCATGTTCTTTCGTGGAGCTTCTTTGACGAGGATTTTTTATTTCGAGAAGGAAATCTTGCCGCTTTATCTTTGAATGACAAAATTCTTCTTGCATGTAATTTTATCGTGTTTTTCACGGACTTGAGTAAATCTTGCACTGAATTAAATTATATGTAAAAGACAAACAAATGGAATTAAAAATAGATTCTTTATTCCAGACAACTTAACAATAATTCTATATTAATAATTTCTGGTATAATTCAATTTTTCTACTGTAGAAAAACTTGAACATTGCTCGATAAATTCCCAAACAAGTTCAATTCCATTCTTCGTATAATTACGATCCTCCAATATTTCACGTTCTTCCTGAAATATAATCGCCATAAAAATCAAACAAAACGATTATTTATTTCCACGCGTTGCGAGGACAAAAGGTTCAAACAATCGGTGCATGGGGAATTTTCTTTTTCCCGTATAACACAATAGTTTTCTCGTCGGTGAAAAAGTGGCGGAACTCGATGGAACTCTGCGAGCGTGAAGCAAACTTCTCGAAAAAGATGAAGCAACGACGGGTAGATGGAATACCGTAAAAGTTTCGAGCGCAATGGGATCCAAATAGAATTATTCGACGGCTCTATTACAGAAGAGCGTGAATGGAAAGCTCCGTAAGCTTGCGTATCGCGACGCTGCGCTGGTTCATTGTCATGGTAATTTCTTACGCCTAATACTACGAAATTGGCACGTGACACTTGGTTGAATGAGGGAGGGGGACGTTGATGGCGAACTGTAATCCGCGAATCGAATAGCTATAGGGGTTCGTCTTATTTACAAGATAATAAAGTCGAAGATATTGCAGTGTCGCTGAAGAAACGACCGTGAATATTGGAAAGCTCGGGGGAACGCGCTTCGGCAAAATTTGCATTTGTTCGGGTTTTCCTGGCGCGTGAAATTTCCCGGGATATTTCTTCGAATGTTTGCGAAACATTTCCGGAATATTTACGGTTCTGCTTGTAACGTATTTTATCGGCTCTTTCGAAATAGAGAGATAAGAAAAATAGAACTGAACGAAAGGGGGAAATATTTGCTCGTTGAACTCGCATAGCTCGAGGAGAAATAATTTAACAGTAATTCGTACGGAGATATTTTCATTGGAAAACTGTTTACTCCGATATTGGTAGAGAAAGGAACCAGTTAGAACGCACCAGAAGATCCTGAAATTGTAATCGATATTGCCTTAAGAATCGCACAGCTTCCGGGGAGATTTATCGAATCTCTCTATAGAAAGCTCCGTTTTCTCGAAACAATGCTGATATCGATACCACAAATACAGCGGCAGCCTTGTACACCGACAGAGCGTAGAACCGTAACAGAAATTACTTTAGTATTCTCCAGGTGTCCCGTGAGATTTGTCAAGTCAGACACGAAAACACGAAGATTCGAAAGGAAAGAAATGCAACTCTAACACAAAGATAGAAAGAAACTCAATTATTCCATAGAAAAACTATTTACAGCATTTCCTTAATTTTCATCCCTGGATAACCGAGGAATTATCGAAAAATTCAACAATTAATTCAACCACCGACTAAGTTGACCGCGATACTTCTCAAGCTTAAAACTCTTTAATGGAATCCCCGAGTTAGACGAAGATAGCGAAACCAAAATGTTCGTATTTAGTCTCACGAGCGAGAGACTTGCTTATCAGACAATTTCGCCAAGGATAATCCCCTCGAGTTAACTATCTCCTTCGAAAAGGATTTCTAAAAGCACCAGAGGCTCTTCCACGAACTGGAAAGTACTCGAGAAGTCCAAGTAGCTCTCCGTTAAAATATTCAATCAACTATAACCCTCGAGTGGGGTTTCCTTCAGACAAGATCCGCTTCGAAATCTGTAAACCTGTCTGGTCGCTGTTGAGAAAAAAAAAAAGAACGGCGAAGCTGTCCGCCACGGGGATAAAGCTCGATCTTATACCGAAACGTGATACAAAAGCAAAGATCGCCACATGAAACAGGAGACGAAAAATCCGTAGATCGTTTCGCCTCATCGACGTCCAACGTGACGACGGGCAGCGACTACACCACCGAGGACGACGACGTCAACTAGGTGCATCCCTGAAACGAGCACTGCCGTTTGTTCTCCGAGATGGCGGAGGAGAAGGAGAAGCAGACGTTCCTGCAGAAGCTGCTCTTCTACACGACCGCGTTCTTCATCCTCCTCAGCACCTTCAGCCTCTTTGCCTTCCTCTTCTTGGTCCCCTTCGTCATCGACCCCGCCTTCACCACCATCTTCATGCAGTTCGACACTCGGCCAGCCGAGTGTGTCACCATCGACGTTGAGTCCAGGAGAGGTGAACAATCGGCATTCTTCAAACAAACTTCTTTCCTTCGATCGGTGTTCGCTTTCGTTGTGTCGTTGCATGCAAATCCTCCCTTCTGAAAAACCAAAAAAGAAAACCAAAAGTTTCTCTATCTTTCTCTCTATTTAGAGGCCACTCTTTCTCTTCTACCTCGACGATGATTAGACCATTTAGATCGATTTATTAGTATATTGAGGGTTGTTTTGTTGCGTTGGGTTTGAAGTAGTTTGTTTTTGGAAAGTTGACGTTTTGTTTTGGAGAATAATGAAAATAGAATTTGTTGTTCTTTATCTGTTGTATTGGACGCTTCATCTTGAATTTATAATAGATTTGAAGATGTGAATTTATGAAATTGTATTTGAATTTCAATTTCTGGAAATAGTTCTTTTTAACGAAGTTTAATTCTGTTATATCAATTCATTCGTGAATTCGTCGAAGCGATTGTATTTGATTTAATTGAGTAATTGCAGGCACGGTGTAAATTCCAAATTTTTTCAGTAACTGTCAAAGGAAATGGGATTTAACGATTGCAATTTTCAGGGAAAATATTTGAATATTTAATGTTACTTGGAATTTAATTTGTCATTAAACGTTTCTCGGTGACTTTCTTATACAATTTCTCCAATAAATGTCCGTAATTATAGACGCAATCCATTAGCATAATTAAGGGTCCATCGACTCTTTCATCGTAGGCGTGCTTCATCGTTTCGAATAAATAATTTCTTCTCCATCTATTTCATATACTTCTTCCTTTCAACCCTTTTTCATCTATAGAAAGCAACGTCTGTGATGATATGAATCGTGTTCTTCTCTGTACTTGTTACTTTTCTAGCCCCCTCGCACTTCCTCGATAATTCTCGTGTATGTGTTCGATAGTGTGAGTCTCGCGTGAGATTAAGTAACACGTAGCTACACCTACTTTACGTACATGTTTAATGTAGATTAAGCAGCGAGAAAGTATTAGAGATACTTGTTGCAACGAGAATGCACGATTAGTCGATGTGAATTGTCACGAATAGTGTCTTTTATGAAACTATACATTTCACATTTCGCAGAAATACATATATCTGGCAAAATACGCTATAATAATAAGTAAGATTTAGGATATTTGCAAAAATTCCAGATTGCATTTCATAAATTTCGTTGGTTTCGAATGACAAGTTCAAGGAGACGTATATTTCGAAGAGCGATAAATTTTTTACGATTCTTTGCATAATACCCAAGTTTTCACTGTCACGAATCAAACTCAGCATGCCTCCGTCCGTCAATATCAGCTACACCATCGTTAATATTTCATGAAACAATTAATCGGTGATTTCCTAATTAAACAATCCATCCAATTAACGAATTAATTATCAAAATCAATAGGGTGCGACATTCTTTAAGGGTTTTAATTGAATCAACATCGATTGAAACTTGGTGCACCAATTACCGGAAGAGTAGGATGTTGAACAATCCTCGTTTAATTTTAATATTATAATTAACAATTAATTATCCTCTAATTAAAACACCTTATCGTGTTGCAAATGGAGCATTAATCAGGTGCTTTGTTTTACATTTTCAATTTGGAACTTTGGCTAACAGAATGTTTCACGTTCCATCTACATACATTCGACGAACGAATTAGAAAGCCTGGAAAAAAAGGCATCGAGGTGTCTTGGAGAATATGTAATTTGTTGTAATCCGTAAAAAGGCGAGATATCGGTGGAAGGAACTTGCGGGGTGTATAAATCGATTCGTTCCAATCCACGAAATAGGGTCACCGTCGGAATATACGATTTGCATGAATGTTTGAGAAAACTATTTCCAGACGAATCCGTGTAACGAGGGCTGTTTTGATAGACAGCCGTTCGACGGTTCGCACAGCGAATTTAATATTCTATATCTGGCCGTGGGATACGGAGGCAATGACATTTAATTTCATATTCAAACTGGACGATCTCGGATTCGTGACCGAAAGACGTTTGTCCTTTGTTCGTTATTTAAAAAGGGCAGAAATATGTGTGTATAAACAGAAACGACATTCTCCGGAACAGCCGCTGTGACGTTCGAATGTAAATATATTGGAACATTGGGCACAGTCCATTCGTCAATTCGCCTGTCATGTTCGAACGAAAAACGATGTACTGTCTAAAATTTGATTATTAATATCTGTCACAAAAGACACGTTTTTTCTCTACAAATTATTCCTAGTTCTCGATCTTTGTTCACTTGGCGAACAATAATTTCGAACGGTAGAAAATTCTTCGGTATTTTCCAAAAGGATGATTTTCAGTGGATCGAGAAAAAGAATTCTTCGCTCGAATACTCCGAAAAAGGGATTTCAATGTTTTTCCGTTGAAAAACTATTTTTTCGAATAGCTCACCATTTGTCTCTCATGTTACACTTTTTTTTTTTGTTTCCAACGAAGTGCACACACGATGCTGGAAAGTATGATGAAAGGCACACGAATTTCCCGCTACGATTAAAAAGCACGCGATCCAGAGTCTCGCGAAACAATTGATTCGCGCGCGTGTACGCGAAACCCGGAAACGCGCAGCAACGTGGAAATAATATTCTAATGCATCTTCACGTGCAACACAAATTATTGCATTTGCTTGATAAATAATTATCGTAATGCTGTTTCTCCTACGAAACGATTACTAATTTCGACTGTGTGCCTTTGGTATTGTCATTCGAACGATAAAATCACGAAACTGTAAAAACTTAATTTTTCGAGGGAGAAAAGAAAAAAGTTTTGTCAATGTAAAAATCACATTTACACTAATTTTATCCTCTAATTTTGCAATTTATATTTATTTTCTTTAATTTGTGGTTTAAAAAAGTGCACAGGTGATTTTACATTAATTAAAAAATCGATTTTCTTCTATCCTGAAAAATTCGGTTTCCTCAATTTCGCGGCTATACTACTGAATCGACGATACCTCACGTTTAAACGGTACGCCTCCAACCATTTATACGCGTGTGTCGTTTTTATACTAGATAGCTTATTGATTTTGTCGTAGCAACGCCCACTTGATTTTAGAAAAAAAGAAAAAAGAACGAACAGGGAAGAAGAATGAACGTGAAAATAGTCGCAGGCGATTTTATGCAAATAAAATGCGTCGAGGAACGTTGAACGCTTGCGGCTATCGGAGAAATTACGATCGCGTGTCGTACGTCGTAATGAGAAACAATAATAATTCCACGCGTATTAACATTGTTTCAGTGGACGAAGGGTGGTGAGTTTGCGATCGTCCCCGTTTATATTCGATCGCCGCCTGCACACACAGTCCCACTCGTTATTTCCATCGGATCGGTGTTGATTTTCATGGAAACAAGATTTAAATAGCGGTGATAAAACGGGAGGGAAGAATTGTCGATATCACCGGAGGGAAAGCTTTTCCTCGAATGTTCCGAAACGCGTGTAACTGGACGACCAAACTGCATGTCCAGCGTCGCGTCAATCAGTTTTTCGTATGCGTCGAAAAGCCTCGTGACAGCCCTAATGCACGCCGACAATATTTCCACACTCCCGTGAATCCATCCGCGTAATTACATTGGAGAACAATGTTTTCGAAACGTCGCCGTGGCGGAAATGTTGTTCTTCCAACTTTCGAGGAAATTAGTTCTGTCACGAAAGAAACGCGAAAACGTTCGGAGTTCCCCGTTCCCCTAAATAATTCCTTCGTTATTTAGAGAATCACAACATCGATCGCCGTTAGAAACGCACAACTATGCTAGCCCCCTTTAAATATTTGATCGTTACAAAACATGCGATCGATTAGCAGCCTACAGGTTAGCAAGAGGGTTGATTCGAGATACGTTAATTTCTGCCTAACGGTAAATATTAAAATTCCTGTTCGTTTATATAGAAGTTGTTAATATTGACGAGTTAAATTCACAGCTAGCTGATTGATCAAAGAGATACCGCAAATTCTATTTTAATGAAACTTTTAATTCAACCATTGAACACGTTCGTTCTAACTGCCACCTCGGGGGGTAGTTCACCGTCGTCCAATTGCTCTATAAATTTCTGCATTCCCTCTCTCGAAGCAAAATTGCCATCGGACAGCCTGTAATATCCGCCGAAAAATCGCGTCGAACCCTCGAACCGTTCCTTTTCAACACCGATTCGAGGGGTGGGAAGTTTCTCTCGGTTCGAGTCGAGCCTTTCCGGTTGCCCTCTAATTAACGTCTAGACGCATCGTCGCGAAATTATGCGAGCCGCCTTGAGTTGTTCGCGGGGGATCGATGGGGGAACGATCGTGATAAGAAACGGCACCGCAAATTGGACGTGTCGGCTGGAAGCTCGGTAAACGACGACGTTATCGATATATCGACGTAATAGCGCCGCTAAAGAGCCACTAGACGGAGACGGGGCTAAGATCGACGCAACTGGTGTCTTTGTATTCACGGCATTCGAGCCGGTCTCGAGCGATCCGAACGTGTGCCGTCCCTGTACCTACCCCCAGTGTGTTCACTCTTTCGTCACCCTCGTGCTTACACTTCAGGTCCTCTGTCGAATGCCAGCGGCTGTAGGCTGCGGGTATTCTTCAACGATCGAGTGCTCCGACGTCTGCTTCTCGATGCACACACGTTCGACGACGCGTGTACTTAGTGTAGGTATATATATATATATGTGTGTACAGGGTTTGTAATTACTCGTAAGAAGGAAAATTTTAGTGCTGCAGTGGTACTGAATGTTCCTTCAGCCGATGGTTTTATCTGTTGGAAATTGTAGTCGGAGATTTCTTCGTGCTTCGATGTTAGAGAAATGTGGAGATCTGTTTTTGGTTTGACGTTGTAGGAATGAAAGGTAGAGGGTTTTTTGAGAAAACCGAGGGAAAACTAGAGGGTTGCCTTGAGTGATGGTTAGACTGCAGGTGATTATGCAATTATAACGTGACATGTATGCCTAGTACGTGAGAGTAACGTTAGCATCCCTTGATATACGTATACGCAACACTAATTCGTAGATATATGTACTGTAGTACAGTTAATGAGATTGTTACGTTACTCTCGCGCATTTTGCGTATTTTAATATGCTGTAATTGCATAAACATCTGCACTGTAATGATTGTTATCAATATTGAACTTAACTGCCTTTAAGATAGGTTCACGACTAAAAGAATAACATTTTATTCATATTTACTTTTTTATTTTTCGAACAATTACGAGAAATACTGTATGCTTATCTGTGCCAGGAAAGTTATTGTTACATTCACGATTCGAAAACAATCTGACAATTCAATATTTCGTTGAATCAATTTATACAATCTCGCCGGCCTTCTTTATCTTTCCACCTTTTCATTAAATACGACTTCAGTACTTGGGTGTTATTTCTCCTTTATTGAATAACTCAATCAAACTGCGAAATGTGAAATGAAACTTTATATTTTACTTTTCAAGAAAGTCTGCGGGGTAAAAGTTGGCAAGTTTTTTAATCAAATCATGCACGTCTTGAAATCCAATACTTTTGATTGAAAAAATACCCGAAGAATTAACATTTATATCTGATATTGTTATCAATACGAGTGTACTTGTTACGTTCTCCATGGAAATTCCCGAATGACTCCGAAGCGCAATTCTAAGATCCAAAGTTTGTCGCACATAGTCTGTATTTCTGTACACACACACGAAATGTAATTTGCAACTATCCCAACGTTGAAACCGTATGTACGAACGCGTCTCGTTTCGCTGAACGCTGTATCTGCATATTGGTTGGTATTTCATATTCTATTAATTGTCGTGGTTAGCCCTGTCCTATTTTTAAACGTCCCTCGATGCACTTTTGGTCTTCTCTCGTAGAATTTCTACTTATCCATATTCATGTCGTCCTGATTACATTGTTTAGCCCGTAATTTTCCTGTTAACTCTTGCATAAATCTTCTGCAAGTTTAGATGTGTCTATGCATATACATCGAGCCTTTGAATGCGCATTTAGCTGCTTCGTTACCGGAATTCACGTTAACGCACCAAAAGAAATTTAAAAAAAAAGCATTTTTTTTCTTTAAAAATTTTAAATTTAAACAGCGGGACAATTTAAAAAAATTTTATTCTTACAATTGCAATATTCTACTTCATGCTTTACTCAAGTACCCGAGCTTTTGCATTCTCTACGAAACTGAAATACTTTTACAATTTCGTTAAATGCCACTTCAAAGGCTGAATCCCTCGAATGCTCGTCATCTGGTGACAGTGTTTGCTCGTTCGTTACAAACACTTCGAATGCAATAGAACAAGTGACAGCGATAACTACCAGCAAGATGGTTACACGTGGCTGATGTCTCGTAATAGGATTTCAGCGAGAACACGGACTCGGGGGCAAATTTGCAAAGGGAAGAAAATGCACGAAGTTAGATTATATTCGACGCCATGCGAGAACAGTCGACGTTAATTAACAATTCGAATTACCAACGACGTTGCAGCGACGCTGTACTCCAGTAATTAACAATTCCACGTATATACAACACAAATCTAGAAACGATTTTGCGGTATATTTTGAAGATTTCAAATTTACAAATTCTCCTTTTATCGTTCAATTTGACGAAATTTTGTTTCGTTGGAAATTCGATTTAACACTTGAAACCGTGATTTAGTTACTCGTGTCCGATATTTTCCGCGCTTCTCGTATCTAGCTCGAAACGCTACCAGCAATAAGGGAATTAGATTCGTAATGATGCGCATTTTAAACTGGCAACTCGCGAGATTGGACGTTATCCAAAAGTGTGACCCGGTATGTCAACTACATCATTGCTGGAGTTTTCCTCCGTGAAAGTTTCGAGGAGGAAGATGAGGTCAGGGCAAGGATTTCGTAACCTGCCTCAGGGACTACGTCGAGAACTTTGCTACAGTTTTCTTGTTCCCGAGAATCTCGAGGAAGTCACCGTGCATTCTTCCTCCCTCCGTCAATTTCGCCCCCTCGTCTCTTCGTCCTCCTCTGAACGATTTATGCGTTCAATTCCCGAGGTTATGACACTTCCTCCGCGTGTGTCTTTTTAATACTCCCCTCTCCACTTTGTCTTTCATTGCTCGTCTAATAGGATGCACGTCGAAAAATTGTCCCTTAATATTTTTGATCGAGCACAGAGAGAGTTCCTTACGTCGACGTAGTTGGTTGTTGTTTTTGAACCATAAATTTCCTCGGAACAACTGTCGAGAGTGAAAGGATATTTTCAATCAGAATCCTGGAATATTACAAAATTGACACGCATGTAACGAGAACCGAACTTCATGGTCCAAAAGGTGTAACATAAACAAAATATCGCAAATTTACCTCGTGACCTCCGAACTTTCGAAATAACCTACAAATCCATTGACACAGTTTCAACAGCCGCACCAATAATTATCAGCACCCTTCGTTATTAAAAAAAAATAAAACAACAGCACACTACAACGATTCACACGTACTTACCTCCACTTTCAAAAAAAAGAAAAATCCACCAAATCAGTGTACCTACACATACGTCACTTCAAATCACGATCTTCACGCGAATTTTCAATTTTCACAACAAAACGTTCTTCGTGTTCTTCAACTTCCACGTTGTCTCACGGCTGAACAAATTCGAATCACACTTTTTTCGGCGTGCACCGAAACTCTTGTCGTGACAGTCGTTCTTTTCTTCGTGTCTAGTCTCCCCGTAATATCTGTCCTCGTCGTTGTACGAATCTTCAGGCATAAGAGTCCATGAACAATCCGTTGAGTCTAGGTACGAGCAACTGCTCATGGACATCCTGTAGAGAAGGTTGCACCAAGGAGCTGTACGATTGCACGCAAATACGCGTCAACTACAAGCTACCGACTAACACGTCCGAGGATAGCGATGACCAAGGTGAGGGAGGCGGGGCGGTAGGAGGTGTCGAGGATGACGAAGACAGCACGACGATGGGAAAACCGCGTTACGAGCGCTCCCTAAGGGAGTACGATTACGTCGAGGACCTTGACGAGGACTTCGCCGAAGACGATGAAGCAGGACTGCCGAAACCCTTTCCTACAGGTACAGGGCAACGTCCTGTGGCGTTTAAGTGTGTGTGTGTGTGTGCGTGCACGTTTATCGCCAACGGAGATACCTAGAGAAAAAAAAATAATTTATCGGTAGAAAACAGAGAAGCAAGTATCTTCTCGTTGACTAGACGAGAGCTTGAAATATTAAGAACTAAAGGAGAGAAATTTCATAATGCGCGATGGTAATAGGGGAACGTGTCGTTCGGTGGAAACGTGAACGGTGTGCTGAATGTTTAAGTCTTGATCGCACCAGCGTTTTCTCTATAAGTTTCTTTCAACAAACTTGAAACTTGGAAGGTTCCTCTTTTTTTTTCTCCGTCTTTTCGATTATCTGCAGCTTTCTCTCGTGCTGTTTATCGAGGAAACCCTTGTGCGACCTCAGTCTTGATGCAACATTCAGTTCTGCATTATTCTTGGCAAGTGGACGCGCGGGGCTACGCGATGAGAAAGAGACATTCTTGAAAATTTGAAAGTGTGCAATTTTGTCGCGCTGTGAATGTTGAGGTAGCTGTTGAACCTTAGAATTCAGTTCAATTGTCGAAAAGTAACAGTATTGTATGACGTTTTATTTTAATTAGAATTGCTGACTTTATATTGTATTTATAACACTGTATGCATAGTATATAAATATTTGAAATTGGAACACTCGCGAAATTTATAAAATTCTATTTCAAACTTGCTCTCTTGGTCCTGTCGCACTGGACACAACTAAACCGACTCGAAATTCCATCAAACGTTCAATCGAAACACATTTCCAGGATATCTGCCTTTGTGTGCTATCCAGCAGAATTTTAATCAAATAAATGCCGCAAAGCCGTAGTGTTTTGTCCCTCAAAGAAT
>NW_017100500.1:269744-281296 GCF_001263275.1 Habropoda laboriosa | reverse complement strand
TCCACAATGTATCTTTTGCACTCGAAACACCGTCAAAGACCTCTATCTTCAAAGTGCACAGCAGAGAAGCACGTTAGAAAGCGATAAAGCAACGAGAGCCTCGCGCTTGTCCAAATTTGACCCACTTTGAAATTGTCAAAAAACGTATACCACTTGACGGAAGCTTAGGAAGAAAGATGATTTAGCAAAGAACAAGAGTCAGTCAGGCAAACAATATAGTAGATACAATTAGGAGAGGCGGGTAGGAAAACCACCGTGGCGCACGTTCCACTAACGAAAGAGCAAAATTCATTCTGGTTTGTGCCGGGGAAACTCTCGAACAACCGGACTCTACACGCGAAACACACTAACAATGTCCACTTTCTCCCTGTCTGCTGGAAATGCCTGTTGACGGGCGCGAGAGGCGACTGGATGATAACGAGGCGAAGTTCGCAGGGCTCATGGGCAACGACTCCGAGTGGTACTTCACCGGGGCCAAGCTGTTCCCCAACGTAAAAGGCTGTGGATACCCTCCAATGCTGAATTGCAGTATTTTCTACCGGCAGTACGCCAACATAGGGCAGAACTTTAGCTGTTACTATTCGAAAGTGGACCCCGGGATAGTCATCAGCGACCTCGACATGTGGCAGGTCTCTCTACGATTTTCTATTATTCTTCCATTCTTTTCTTTTTTTTTTCTTTTTATTGTTGTTGCTGGTGTCTGTGCACGTTCGTGTGTCGTCTACTTTGCATTTCTGTGCCGTGCACGCTGCGTAAAGCGCTCATCGGAGCGGAACGTTGTTGCACTTGCCTATATGCGCCGCCGTCTGGCTCGCGCGTGTATAATTCAGTTGGCTTTATTTTGCCTTCCGCGTTTGCTCTGTATTAAACCCCCAATGGCACAAGAGAAACCTTCATCCTCCACAGTTTTTATTTTTCTCCTCTGCCTTTTCACTTCTTCCCTTCGTCCCCCTCTTTTTTTTTTCTCTCATTTCGAGTAGTCTGGCGGAATGAATATGGAAGCGGATATTATCGACGCTTGCGTTTGTACGTTTCTGTACGATTCGGTGGTGTAGATGTGGTACATGTTCCTTTCGTTTGGTTCAATGTTCTTCTGGAATCTTGATCTTACAGAAATAGAAACGTTTGTACGGACGGAGATAGAAATTAACGGAAGCATTCTACTATTGTTTCTAATGAATCTACTTGAAACGCGATAAATCAACGTTGCCACCGTCGAGCATGAGCGAAGATTAAATACTCGAGGATGTCAGCTGACGTTGCGTGCTATTTCCATGATTCGACCGGGGGTTAAACGGAGGAAGTTGAAACGAAAATTCCCCGATACTCGTTGCAGCGCGAAGATAAGTGGTGAACAAACAGAGACCGGGGGAATCGGCGGCTTTACCAGTTGAATTGGCATTAAGGCAATCGAGAGCGATAAGAATCGAATCTCGTCGCGGTGACGTGTCCTTTTGCTTTCGAGTGTAACCCGGTTACTCTGTTCTAGACATCGCCGATTTACACTCGGTGCTTGCACGTACAAGTCACGCGAAAGTGGTCTTTTACGTGTGTGACTTTCGTACACGAGTTTACCGTCGACAGGAGGAACGTCGGACCGTGAATCGATACTGCAGGTGCCTATTGAGGGCATAGTGCATTATGCAGAGAACAGCGTCTCCCCCGTAAATGGTTAAGTACGTAACAGTCCTCGTTATTAACGGAGATCTGTATCTGCTTTAATTGGAACACAAAGAGCTTCGACTTGGAGGCTCGAGTAATTGATAATGATTGCATTGGTTTGCTGAATGGGTTGGCAAGGATGGGGGAAAGAACGACGAAGAAGAGGAACAATTGCGAGCTTCGAGTTGCCCTACGACTTGCTACCAACGGATGAAGAAATTGAAAATATACTGCACCGAGCGAAAAGAGCACGGGAAGTGTAATTGTATAATGAGAACTGCCGGGGTAATAATCTTCTTTTTTTCCTGCGGAACGGAGAACCAGGCCGGGATCTTTTAACGATTCGTGTGACAAACCGTGTACAACCGTTGCCGTGTAAATAGTTATTAGAGTTTTGATCTGTTTCTTGGAAAGTGGAGTAAAAGTAAAGTTGTACAAGGTACGTAACAGTTGAGAAATTTCTGCGGTGTCGGACAGTGCGGGAAAAGTACGTGGAACAGAATTATACGATAATTCGAAGAATGAATACGATGGAAGTGCCATAACTGCAACTAAAATTTTCTTACCTGTGAAATCTGGCAACAAGTGAAGAACATTTCAAACAGAATTTTTCTTTTCAAAGTATGAAAAGAAAATAGAATCGAATTCTATTTTCCCAAAAGATCGGAAATTTGCATGTCAACGGTTACAGTTCAAAAGCATTCGCCGATTCACTTTTCCACGCTGCAACAATCACCTGTCCAACGTGAACGAGGTACACCACGGCCGTTCCAAAAAATTAATCGCGCAAATTGCCGGCGCGTCGATGAAAAATACCGTGGCGGCTTAAAAAGAAATAAGCGCGACGAGTGGGAAGGAACGATCCAACTGCGTCCCGGCGTGCAAAACGATTTTCCGACGGTGCGAGGCACAGTGGGATTCCGTTACGTTTACGGAAACGTAGCCGCCTGCACGGTGACGAACAATGCATTTCAAGCGGACTGAATGCCTTCCACCACGACAAAGACGGAAACCATCGTACCCGATGAAACTCGGTGCCACGCTGTCCGGAAGAAAAGAAAATTTCTCGCTCGTCCGCTCGTACCAGCTACGGCGGAATTGAATCCGCGCGTGCGACAGAGAAAGAAAGAGAAACGTAGAAACGGTCGACCAGCCCATTATAAAGCGGCGATAACATCGTGGATCCACTAGCGGAAAAGCTTGCCACTCCTGACACGTTACGTGTGTCAATTTCGTAAATTAACGACGTCCTCGAGATTCTGCCAGACGTCGGACCGTTTCACGCCATCGAGGAAATTTGTTAGGGTGGACATAGAACTTCCTATGAAACGTAGCATTTCTCGCTTAAATCACTTTTTCCTTATTAATCGCTAGGTTGCACGAGCGATAAGATCAAGATTTAGGAGGAATATTGTTAACACCGTTATTAAATTTCTATTTTGTGCAAGAATCGTAATGCAGTCAGCTTTCAGAAAATTAGCGTTACTTCCAAAAGTATGGTTAACTGAATAACTTTGCTAAGCAGCTTTCCACTTGGTGCACCCTGCGTTTCATTTATCTCCAATTTGCTTAGTCAGTGTGATGTTCGCTATTTTACAAAAATCTCCATAAATATTCATCAAGGTAGTAAGCTAAACCTGTTCCAAAGCTCTTCCATAATATTGAAACCGTTCCATTCATAAATTCCTCCCCCTTTCATGCAGTCTTCATTGACCACTGAACGTGTACATATATATACACGCATATGTATATAGAAGGTGTCCTTTGGTGTAACCGCAGAAAAGCGGAAATCGAGGTTCCATGCGTGACGTATTCCCCGCAGGTGTACATGAATCTGGTGTACGCGATGGCGATTCCGATACCGTCTTTCATAATCTCGGTGATATACCTCACCATCGCCTACTTCAAGATCTACAACGAAGAAGAGGAGGTCCTCGTGGGTGGCGAGGAGGGCGAGGACGGAGGAGAGGGTGAAGGAAGTAACGCGACACCCCTGCCACTGACGAGCGGCGCCCTTACGCCCGGCAGCGAGGCTTTCAGAGAAGACCTAGCAAGCTTCGGGCATCAGCTGAAAGTCGCCATGGCCGACGACATCAGCAGGGAGAGCCTGGATGGGATACCCAACTCGTACTCCATTCAGGGGTAAGCGTAAACCTGCACCCATCTGAAAGATCTCTTTCTGTCTTCTACTCCCTTTCCGTTCTCTTGCTTGCGATTTTATAGCAGAAAAGTTGAATGTTCCGGCTGTGTGAATAGCGAATCTCGGATAAATGGGAAAACGTGTTTGAAGTGAGAGTGTTGAAGTTTTTTCTTTCTTTTTGCTTGGTTCGAGGAAGTTTTGAGAATTGTTAACTGGGTCCAAGTGTGTTTTTGCGTTTCTATTGGAACACTTGGTTTAATGAAGAATTGTTGGATTTTATTTGGATGGACAATTTTTGGGAATTAGCTTGTTTAGAGATGTATTGCAAGATTGACGAAATGTCGAGATTAGATATGTTAAGTGTCTCAAGACGGTCTGACAGCAGTTATTTGTCGCAGCCTGATTAATTCTAGAAGATCAATTCTAGAGGAGACAAGTATTTCCAATATTAAGAGGAAGAGGAAAGGAATTTATCGATAGGCTGAATGGGTCAATTGCTTGGAGTAGTCGCCTGGCAAACGAAAAATTGGGATTCGAATCCTATTCCAACAATCTGATTGACCATCTCTCTTTCTCCCTCCAATTTATTCATCGGGTCTATATAAATCTGCAACGCTCGTTCCCTTTACCAGAAGCTCTCTTGAAATTGGAAAATCTGAACGTGTAAACAACGGACAGACGTAAAAATTCGTTGCTTAATTAAGTACTATTCGATCAAACTCCAAACTAATATTACTTCGTACAAAAATATTAAAAAATTCTATATTCTAACATCTAGTGTATTTCCATTTAAAATTTCATTAAAAATTTCCATTTCGACAAACAATTAAATCGTCGTCCCAATGATAAATTAATTTTTCAGAAATGAACAAAATTTGTCGATTAATGTAAAATCACCATTGCACAGATTTTCTCCAAAAACTATTCCATTTATATCAATTTTTCTTAGTTGGTAGATAAAATCGAGCATTAATCGCCAAAAGAACGTTCTTCTCGTGGTGAAAAATGAAATTCTCGCAAGTTCCCAACTTCAACATTGAAATGCCGAAATATCGAGCCTCGTGGTCGTCACAAATCTTCATTGCGTTTAAAATTCCAGCAGCTCCCTCGAAAAATGCTGCTCCAGGGTGTCGTACCGTTCGTGAACGGATTAGCAAAACGCGTTCCAGAAAGGGGCTCGGTAATTTATGGCCGCACGATCGCGTAACGCGAGCCGCGCGTTAGGTATAGAATACCAGGTGTTTCCGTTCTTACGAACTAACAACATTACACCGCAGCTAAACAGTCGGGGTTCAATCGAGTGAAAATAAGTGTTGTTAACGGGACACTTGGATGGCTTTGAGCGGTTCGCCTTGGCATTTAGAAAACTGCGTTACTCGAATCGCGGGGCTTCTGGTCAATCTGCACGACAGAAAGACGCAAAGGTGTAAAAGACTCGTTAATTCCGACGATGTAATCGCTTTAGCTATCACGAATCTCTCGTACGCGAGCAATTTCCCCCACGAGTTACCCGTTTCGGGAAAAACTTTCGGCAAAGTTGTACGTCGCGATCAAATACGAGCTTGTCACGAGCTTCGTTAGGCTTCTAAGACAGACTACATCAGATTAAGAAGCGAGTATCGTTATTCGAGAATGCGTTATGCAATTTTTTTTCTTTTTTTCGCCTATTTTGTTACATGTTGTTACTTCGGTGAAAAATGGAAACTTAACACAGTATATATTCGAGCGATAGATTAAAGTGGAAAATTGTGATGTAGCAAAATGTTTGTTAAGAAGTTCCGCTGTTACTTCCAGTAATGTTTCATAGGGGACCTTTAAAGTGGATCAGATGCAGGTGCTTTATAGTGGTGGAATTCCTTGATGAAGTTTATAGTCACTTCGCTGTTTATTATCGATAAAACAGGATATATGGAACTATTAGGTTTGTGGATATACGACGACGCGAGGAATAGTCCTTTCTACACTTTTTGCTAAATGAAAGAACGAGCACGTGGCAGGGGGGCATTTAAATGGTCTAGGAAAATAAATACAGTTTAATTCGCGTTCCAGAATCCCCATCATTTCCTCGGGAAAATCCCTGAATTAAACTCGAGTGCAACTCTCTCTCGTAATTTCCGAAACATTACGCTAATAGCAAAATCTCTCTCCACATCCCCGTCAACGACTTGAAGAGACAGCAATCTCGGCCTCTTTGTTACGCGCTGCAAACTTCGAACCATCACATATCCGTTCTCTCGCATCTTCACGCGTGCATCGAGGAAAAAAGGATCTCGTTGGTTGCTTGCACAGGGGAGCCTAATCTAAACTTAACCTACACTTAAAAATCTAGCTTCGAGAAATCTGTCAAGTACACATTCGGTTTGTCTCTAATAACTTTCTCTGTGTTTGTCTGGATGTATCCACATCCATATTTTGTGACCTCACTTTCTTCTTTTACAAATTCTTAGTATTTAATCACCTAACCTTATTTTTGACTCCTTGATTCTCTCGGTAGTCTATCAATCAGTACTCAGCAGAGCTAATAAATTTTTAATGAGAGTTCAAAGACATCAGAATTCTTTGTATTTATCAAAATTTAGCGAATTGAATATTTAACCCTTTTTCTCCCAGCGTTATCTAATAGAAGAACCAAAAAGTTGCTGAATACTTCTCTCGAGGTCCCATACAAACCCACGAATTTTCAAAAAATTTTCAGAATGTTCAGAGTACCAAAGTTTCCTTATCAGTGCTCCTAGATTTCGATGGGTGTCGAATGCACCTTATCGCGATCGTCGGTGCTCCTAAATTTGTATAGGTCGAAAATCCAGCTTATCTCGATCGTCGCGGTCTCCTTGCTCACTGTACAGTTGTTCGGCGAGAAAGTAGCGTGAGATTCCCAACACCGTTGAACAGGAAGAAGGAGCCTGCACCGTGGAAACGTTTATCGAGCGGCCTTTGTGCGCGGGATCGGGCATAAAATGCGCTCGACGAGCTGGTAGGCTCGTGTCGCGTATTGTGTATAAATATCCGTCGGCGCATGGACAGCGAGCTCGCCGGAGAGTCGATATCGGATGATTACGCGGTCAATTTCACCGGTGGCCCGCGACAAACCGAAGATATCCGATGACCCGGCTGCGCAAACACTGCAGCCTGCGCTTCGAATTCGATTAGCCTCGTCCTATCGATTCGGATCTATGGCTTCGAGATTTCCGGACGAGGAACGGCCGGCTTAAACTACCAAACATGATTTAACCCTTTGTAAGGAGAATCTTTCGATCGCTTTCGCGGCAAATTTCGACGAAGCGTCAGATGTTCCGGTGGTGTTCGATTTGTGTTCACCTTTTCGAGGAATTTTGGGGAATATTAGAGGATCTGAGAGAGTGGAATATGCCTCAGGAGTTTGTATGATTTATTTGATTATTTTTTTTTTTGCATGAAGAAGATCGTTGATGGAGATAATTGGTAGATTCGAGTTAAATCAATGTTCTTCTTGACGTAGTAAATGAATAGATCCTTGTATGGTCGTGAATTTTTCTGTAGACTGTTTCAATTTAGGGCAGGAATTTTGTTAAAGATTTCCTCGATCTCCTGTATAGTAAACAGGAATGCTTGAACCTGTTTTACGGCTGCATCAGCCTTTTCATTACCTTTAACGAGGAATTTATCGTGGTTGAAGGAAATGCGCGTTTCTGATTCAGTTCTACAGCTAAATTGGAACAAGTTTTCAGTTTAATTTTGTCAGTGACATACTTATTTCCCTTGTTCGTAGCGTGTTGTACAGAAGGTAAAAGCTGCCCTGGTTTCAATTTTCTAGCCTGCTCCTTACTTATTTTTCAGCGTAAATCTTCTGTTTTTAATCTTGAATTTTCGAGCAGTGAAACTTTCGCCTCCCTTACGAAATTGTGCGTGTATTTATCTCGTTATCTTTAGAACCGACAATTTTTATGGGACAAACCCTTTTCTACGATGTACCGAATTTAGTATAATTTTAATCTGCAACGTTAGACCTAGATCACACGGTCTTCATCTCCCGGAAAAGATTCACCTAAATACGGCTATCTTTGCCCGAAGGAAGGGACGATAAAACGGAGACATGGTGAATTTGATGCAACTTGATTACACAGGGCGTGTGTTGAAATGCCTTCGCTTTTAGCAATCCGAAAGCACGGTAACTACATTAACGTGGAAACTTGCAACGCTCCGACCTGTTCGAACTCACTCATTATTTAATGTGTTTCCACGAAATTGTCCTGCAGGGTTAATTGGAAAATATCATAAGTGATTTTCGTTGCATTCCCTGTGATACTCTCTCAGAAATTCTTACCACTGAAATCCCTGCGAATGATAAAACGATTAAACCACAAACTTTATCCTTTCGGTAGTTGAATAGAAATGAAATAGGAGAGCAGATCAGAAAATTGGTGAAATTAAGAGAAAACTATGGTATTTCTTTTCTTTTTTAATGTATTCTCTTTTAACCTTGATACATTTTTCAGACTTTCAAATTTATTTCACTATTTATTGATTCTCTCGTGAAAGTATGTCTTCGTTTCGCCTGAAAATGCGCAGATTTTAGCTCGATTTTCACCGTAGAAATATTCCCGGAGAAAATAATTACGAGTCGTAAGTTCCTCCTTAAAAATCGCCTATTGACTTCCTACACGTAACACAGAACATCGATAAATCGGTCTATCCTCTATCGAGGCGTGAACCCTTCGTGACACTCCCTCTCTCTTAAAACCCACTCTCACACGTACATAAATAGAACAAAATCAATGTCTGCGACATAAATATACCGCATAAATGAAAATAATACAGCACATGCTCGTATCTGAAAGGTCTCCCTATAAAAATCTGTCTCTTGGATACAAGAAAGAAAAAATTAGGATAAAAATCGGTGGACAAATTTTCGTCAACCCTTCGATTATTTTCACGAGAATTCGTGTGGATACATATATATGTATATATATCGTAGTTGCATCGATAATAGTGTTACGGTGATAGAAAACGGTTGCTCTGGCGTCGAAACGAGGATCGTAACGTCATAACGTCACAGCGTTACAGAGAATTCAATACAGGAGACACAACGCAGGACAGAATGGGAGTAAATACGGGCTGGCGACTCGCAGTCTGTCGTGGATCAGTTCGAATCACATCCGCCTATCGTACACGAAGTTTTCATTTGTGCGACGAGCAAAGAGGTACTTGCCGCTCTTTGTCGTGACATCTACGTGTGCTGGAAATAGCGCGATGGAGAACATTTATGGACGTTCCATTTTTGGTAGCAGAGCTTGCTGAAACCTTGTGAACGCTTGCGTTTAAGAAAATATCGGTACAAGTGTTAGGTTTTCTGTAGAAACGGTTTATGGCACGATCGACCGGGAACGGTTATTTTTGAGTTGAGGATTTTCGTTTATTGCTTGCACGGGTCTAATTACATCCTGCGAAGGTCGCTAGAATTGCTTTGCTAGATTTTTAGTAATTTGTGTCCCTCGCGCTCAATAGCCTATGAACATACCATAAATCACGAATTTCCGAACGGCACATCTGTGTGTAACGGTCCGCTTGCCGATTAGTCACCCGAAGGAAATTCCAGATTTTTGGGACTTTCCGCCCACCGCTCGCGATCGTCTCCCACCCTTCCGAGGCGACAGCGCGCTAAGGGCGCACTGGAAGGGCGGTAAAGACGATATTAGATACGCTGATTGGCAAATGGAATCGTTAACCATTAACCAATCAGCGTGTCCCAACGAAAATCCCTCTCACGAGACGTGACGTCGGAGAGTTGAGTCGTCGAGTAGTCGTTCAACCACCACGAACAAGGAGAACCAAGGAGCAACCAGCTCACATCACGCGATACCATAGATCAGTTTTTACAAGTCCCGATCATATTGGGTGGTCCTTCGAACCAGTATCTAAACGGCACAACATCGTGCAAATATCTACAATGCTCGAAAGTTCATCGCCACAACCACGGGCATTAACAACAAGTTTGGGATTTTTTAATTTTGAGAATATTAAGCTGTTAGAGCAATAGTAGCCTAACTCTAATACGTTTCTTTCGAGATTATGGCTAATGAAATTGACACTAAAGTATTTTTTGAAATTTCAATTTTTCTTTTTAAATTTCGTTTTAAATGGCTGCGTAGGCTATTGTAGAATTAAAGTTTCATTGTACATGATGGTTTATGGTGAAATGTCAATTCGCCCAAAACTGAGAAGCCATTACTGCGCTGACTGCTTCAGGGCAAATTTTTGTGTAATCTACCGAATCATGAAAATGACGCGTTAAAAAGAAGAATAGATTTGCTTTTGTATGACAACAGCAAAGTGCACAAAGAGCGCGTAGTTCGAACCATTATTCAAGAATATGGATTCATTAAGTTACGACGTCCATTTTCATTCATAAATCTGAGAAAGAATCTTGGGAGTAAAACGCTTCCTTTTCATAATAATATTTTAAAGATCTACCAAAAGAATGTAGAAAGCTCGAAAAACAAATGTAGATAGTTACGCGGAGAAATGAAATTTTTCAATGTTTCACCTGGAAGATTTTCTTTGCTCGTTAAATTTTCGCATTTTACATTTCAGTCGTTAATACCGTCTTTGAGATTGCTCGTTGCAATTTAGTGTAATTCTACAATGACTTCGTTACCCACGGTGTGTACAAATTCCGGTTTTAGCTCGAGAAACGCGGCTTCAAGCACTTAAAAGTTTCGGTACGTCGAATCCAGCCTTTGTTGCAATATGTTTCTCAAAGTTAATTCCACGATTGAACATCGAAGAGAGGCAGTTTCGCTCCTTTTACGGTCCACGCGAAATAAGTAATTCATTCCTACAACTTATTTATAGACGCCGTTATCGTCGAAATACAGACGTTATCGTAGACGGGGCGATTTTTATAGCTTCGATAACCGTATAAAGCGCAAGACTTTTCCGCGATAACGTTCAACGGAATTTAATATGCGCACGCAATAAAAAATAAACGAAGACAGGTTTCAAATTCTTATCTTCGTTTCTTTCATTTTTCATAATTCGTCTCGAAAAATATATTGGAAAAATCTTCAATTCAACTTACGAAATAAAATTTCAATATTTCTCCACAAAATTGAACTGAATTCGACACACTTTGAATTCAAATTCGAATTTCAATCGACGCCAGACGAAAATTGATAAATTCCAAATGAAAAGAGAACGAAATAAAGTGTCGTACTTTCAGCGACGGAATTTTTACGGGGGAGCAATTTTTCACATACAAGTTCTCCAAGTCCGTCCAAGTATGTTTTGTGTGCAAACGCGTGCTCGAAAGCTCGCGCACAAAAGACACCCACGCGATCGTCTCGGTTAAATGCACATTGTGTAACTTTGTTGATCCGTGGTGGATTGTTTGTTCGTCCTCGAGTAACAGTGGAGTGTTTCTAGAACGGTGTCAAAGAATTTACAAGTGTATTATATGGTTTGCAAAATCAACAGAGAACGTGGACACAGAGTTTCGCCCAAGTTCTTCACGTGATAAAAACTCTTTTCAAGTGTCTGACACCAAGTGTACCAAAGGAATATCCGGGCAAACAATTATAATGGACGTTATTGTCAGCACAACTTAAGTAAATTTAACACAGGATAGGGTATTAACCAAAAATGTATTAAAGTATAGTTCAACTGCTAAGTGCTCCGGTGTCCGTCTCGCTCGACGACTATTTCCAGAGTGTCCTCTCCGCCTCGTATTCCGCGTTGCTCCGAAAAACCGTTGGAGCCCCCTCGTTCGACTTTC
>NW_017100500.1:261503-269662 GCF_001263275.1 Habropoda laboriosa | reverse complement strand
GTTTATGGCACCCTCAGGTACCCGCGCGCTTTCTCTTCCTGGGTGACAAAGTCCAGGCCGCCACTTCGCCGCCGAAATCTCGCATTTCTTACATTATCTGATTTAACGATGGCGAAAAGTGCGAAGAGCAGCACAGCGCGCGGTAAAAGTGAATTAACCCTAGCCATAACCGTAATTCTGTGAACCATGTTAACCTCCATTTTCTCTACTCGTCAATAGTAATGTCGGTCCGACTTTTACTTTCGTGGCGTATAATTTTCTACTTAGTTTAATTTTTCGAATTTTTCTGAAAAGAGAAATCACGAACTTTCTAATTTTAGGAGAATACTCCGAGCCTTGAACCTTTACGTTCTGAAAAGCTTCTCAAGATATAAATTATAAAATTAACGAGTTACTTCAGAAAGGACACGTGTCATATTTTTGGCGGTTTTGAATTAGACATTAATTTATTCAAGTTACCAAAACGCATCGTTTGAAAATTTCATAAATTAATTAGTCGGAACACTGTAGAAATCTTCAATTGAAAACATATATTTTTCACAGATATTGAAATGTCACGTTAATGGACGAAATTGTCAATTAAATCGCTTGAAAAATAAACAATCGTCGTGTTTCCCCCAAGTTTCTTACGTTCTGTATAATTTAAATGGAGCTTTCGCGGTAACGATACGTTCTGATTTCTCCGCGGAACGTTCGTTCTTTATCGAGTTTCTTTCGCGTCAATTGCAGTTTTCGAGTTGAAACGGGAGAACTAGAAGCGATTCTTTGCTTGATCTTCGGCGTTGCCGTGGAAATTATGAAAGTATGAAATTACGCTGGTCGCGTAAATAGCAGAAGTTCCAGTGGACGGGGAATAGGAAACTTTATTTGCCAGACTACCAGTCTCCAGAGTTTTTCCCGAGCTGTGCTATAAATGGAAGGGCGCTTTGACTCGTCGCAAGAATTATACGAGAGCGTCCAGAAGAACGTAAATTATCATTTACTTTTCGTTGCTCATCTATCGAGAGAAATTCCCGAAAGTTCGCCGTGAAAACATCTCAGATCTACGATAGATCGAAATTAATCGAACGATGATCTCCAAAAATCTTCCTGAATCGTCCTTTTAAAAGAAAATTTATTTTGTGTTTTGATACAAACACAAAAAATAGAAAAATCAATTATTTTCAGATTAATAATTCTTCGGTAATCTGTATCAGGATTATATTCTAACGAAGTAATTATTTAAACGTAGATCAAATATACCGCTGTGTTGTTTCAAGTGGTAATTATTTATTCCCATTTCAATTCTAAATTCTGTCAAAGATAATTAACGACAACTCCTAATTACGTATGTAATAATTTTCCGCTTTGCTGATACATTCAACCATCTCCAGTTTTACAATTCGTAAATACATATTTCGTAATTAAATTTGGTGTGAAAATTGTCGCGGCGGAACTCTAAATTGTACAAAAGCTCGAAGGTTTCGGCTGTGAGGAACACTATTAATGAAACGATCTTAATGGTGCAACGGAGCTCGACGTTTCCACACAGAAGTGGATTTGAATGGAGAGTGAACACAGCGGCGTCTTGCAGTCTATGGTGAAATCGATGGATTACTACATATAGGACGTATCAAGAAACGTGTCACAATTCAATATAAACACTTGATAAATATTTCGCAACAGCTTTTTCTCTGGTACTATATCTCTCTATTCTACAAATTTATGTATTATTTATAGCGAATTTTATTGCTCCAAATGTTGCTATACGGCTGATTACTTAACGTGTTTTCGGAAGGATCTTTCATAGAAGACAAGAAACGCTGCAAAATAAACTTTCGCTCTTTCACCTTATTTTTGTTAGCTTCGAGTGTTTTCTCTCGTATTGAACGCCTCTTTTGAGCCACCCTGTATTTTCGCGTCGTATCTAGGCGTCCCCTGCCACGCTTCCCTGTCGTATCGTACACCCGCACAATGTATGAATGAACGTGAGCATTTGTCTGGGGATGGAATTAAACCAGAAATGTCGTAGGAAACTGAGGCACACGATTTCGATATTGAATTTATCAGTGAAAACGGAGAGAATTGCACCAATAGACGTGTATTTAAATATTCGACGATGTTCGAAGAAACGTTAATCACCGATGCAAATTTCAAAGAAGCTTAAATTAAAGATGAAACATCGAGCGAACGTTGAAAATTATTATCGAAAGTTGATCATTAAATGTGACTTTTTTAAATAAATTTATTAGTTGATCGAAAGAACGCAATTTTACCAGGCACAAAGAAGGATTCCGAACTTCCGATAAACTAAGTTGTATCGAGTCTACAATCGAGATGCGCTTTTGGGAGAGAAAATGGGAGGGAGGATCTTCCATTTGGGTTCATTGTTAGCTCTTCAGTTTTATTGAGAAAAATGGAATCGCCGTGAAAGGAGCTGATCGAACAAAGCAGGAAAAGATAATAGCGTTTGTTGGCTTGCCAAAAACTGCTGCTAAAGCTTTCAAAGGAATCCTTCCTTAAGGGTGTCTCGCTGTTAAGCGTTTCGTGTAAACCGAATTCAGGATAATTAAACGAATCTGTAGCCATGAACATCTTTTCAATTTTTCATCGTTCTGTTATTGCTATTAATAATTCATCGATATAGTGAACGCACGGTGGATACATTAATTACTACAAAAAAAAATACTGTACTTTTATCAAATGTTCACGCTCCAGTTTCAATTTAAGGAAACGAAAAAAATATTCGCTTCCCTTTGGCGCTCGCTGAAGACTTTAAAACGACGTGAAATATTAAAGTGACCGAAACGTTTAAAAATAAGCTAAAATATTACAGAGAGAGAGAGAGAGAGAGAAATATTTCCTTGCCCTTTGGAGTTGCAAGTTTATTCGTGGACGAAAAGTGGACCGATCATTTTACCTAAATTCACAGCGGAATTTCGGGTGATATTTGCATAGCTTTTAATAGAGCAATACCAGTCACGAACGAACGGAACCAATGACGAATTCACCAAGGCATACGCGAAGTCCTCTGAATTTCCTTGAATGAATCAATGTAAAGGGGTCAGTCGGCAACGCCTGAGTGATCATCCATCTATCGGTCAAAGATTCGAATTGCTTTAATAGGAAATTCCCATCGGCTTTTCGGCGTCCCACGACGATCAATTTACCTGCCGCGATGTAATCAATTTCTCTTAGGAGCCGCGGTATCAGAACTCGAAGCGCAGCGCGTAATTAGTCACGGTCGTGATATCAGAGTTGATTCCCAACAGAATTTTTTTTTCGATGATCGGAAAGGGTTAGGTTTAGTGGAAATAATTGTGACAGAGTTTGTAACGTGAAGGTCGTAGCTGGTAAAGCCACTTTTAATAGAGAGATTGAAAAATGAAAATTGCTGTTTAATACAGAAATGATAACGGGTGTATAATTATAGAGAAAAATTTTTATTTCATGTTTCATTGATAAGGCTATATGGTATCTTATATTTTAACAAATTTTTCGAATAACAAATTATTTTATGATATCTTAAATGAAAAATGATAACAGGTACATAATTATAGAGGAAAATTTTAATTTGATGTTTCATTGATAAGACCATATGGCATCTTATATTTTAACAAATTTTTTAAATAACAAGTTATTCTGTAATATGTTAAATTAAAAGTGATAACAGGTATATAATTATAGAGGAAATTTTTAATTTCACGTTTCATTGATAAGACTATATGGCATCTTAAATGAAAAATGATAACAGGTACATAATTATAGAGGAAATTTTTAATTTCACGTTTCATTGATAAGACTATACGGCATCTTACATTTAAAATAACAAATTCTTCTATAATATCTTATATTAGAAACGACAACAGGTATACAATTATAGAGGAAGATTTTAATTTCACGTTTTATCGGCAATACAATTTTCTCTTCAAACATTCTACAGTATCTTACATTTCCTATCAATCGTTTTCTAGTCGCGTATCGGTGCAACTGATTGTATGAACGACCAGTTAGAACACTATCTGAAATTACACGAATACACAGTCAGGTGAATGTTTGCAATCGCCAGCAATACGAATACCTAGCCATAAACGATGACACTGTGCAGCCCTCGTGTCTGCTTCTCGATGCACAATTCACTTGTTTGTTTAAGATCAGGCGTTAGATCCACTGTAGTTACGGTTGCATGATATATTGGCATAAACGTGTCGTTCTAGTTCCGTCAGAACAGAGAACGATAGTTAAACATTCTGAATTAAAATACGAGCAATAACTTCAATTCCATAGAATTAAAACATTTCAAAGTCTTCCTTTAAACAATGTTCTTAGATCGCAATAGGTATCATAGAAATGAAACGGTAAAATAAACTTTCTAAATTAAAACACGAATAATTTCAATTTCACAGAACTCGAAAGAATGTGCAAAAATTTTCGATATCTTTTTCTAAACTACCATCTAAAGTTCTTGTAAAATATTTGATGTACATATATCGCAAAATCGAAAAAAATTAAAACAAGAGTAATTTCAATTTCACAGAATTAGAAAAAGTGTGCAAAAATTTTCGACATGTTTCTCTAAACTTTGGGTGCATCGCAGAAACGAAGTGGTTGAAAAATTTGGTTTCACCCGATTCGTGGAAAATCGCGAACGTCTAAATTGATGTCGAAGAAAGAATAGAGAACGCGTGTCACCTTTTCGTTTGATGTGAAACGACCTTTATATGGGATGCGTGAGTGAGGCCACTTGTGAGGCCAGGCAAGGACGCAAGCATCGATTCTGACCTAACCACCTCCGCCCCAGCCTCGAGCCTAACTCCAACAACTCACCCCGTTTCCACTTTCAACCTGCTCTTATCCCTTCCCGGTCGGACCGACTGTGAACTCTGCAGCTTTTTTTTTTCTCGAGCGCGTTGAATATTCGTGGTCAACTACTCTTCGAGGTTAAAAGATCCCGCCGACAATCGTGTTCGCTCCTTAATATCAATTCCAAATCGTAAATAAATCCATTGGAAATCTAATTAAAATTAATCCAAAATCTCTACCATTTCTACTTCTTCTCTCTTTTATTCTATGCACGCATACGAAACGTGAATGAATTGACAAACAATATTAGAAAATAGAAACTTATTCGACTTATGAAAAATTCAATCGAACGACTCGCCTTTATCCATCCATCCACTGTGCGACCAGGAAATGAAATACGATCAACGATTAATCCGTCAATTGTTATTAATAGAAGCAAAGAGGAGAAATTGGAGGATTGCAGCTTGGCAAACGATAAATCTGTCTCGTCAAAAATAAAACATTACGCAAGCACGTTTCACTTTCCGCCACATTGCGGACGATACACGTTTCCAATAACCGTGATCGATAAAGTACGGATTTTAATACGCGAAATTGCTCGTTAGCGTTACACGATCGATAGCGTTGTCCTCGTTCAGCGTTAAAGTGGCCTCGACTCTGCCACCTCTCGCTTTATACACCATGTTACATTAACATACTGTCCTCGTTTAAACAATTTATTTCTCTCTTTTCTTCTTCTCTTCTTTCCAAACAGTATTTTCCAATTGGTCGATTCACCAGGAGAGAAGGAGTCCCTTAATTGGTATATATTCGATCGACAAAAGTAGAAGATAGGGGTGTGTGAGGTTACGATAGAAAATTCGCGGTGTCGTTGCCGGGAAGAGCCGATAATCGATACCGCGTATATAATTTCGAAGATTTTCGTCGTCGAACAGCGTGTACACATTTTGATCAATAATACGGCACCCCGCTTTGCGTTGGACTGGTTTCGATGCGAGCACCCAAGTAGAGCATGCGCCCGATAAACATTAAGGGATCCGCCGTGTCGCCCCTTCGTTCCAAACTGTTAATCGTTTTTCCTCTAGGCCCAACCGTTCTGTGATCTGTGCTCTTCCCTGTATTGATTTCATTTCGGGGCAAACTAACGGTGAAATTTCACCATGGGTGTACGCGAAGCCCGGCAAATTGGGGATTCAACGTTGATTAATTTCTAAATGCCTCGGTTAATTAGAGGAAGTAGGATTAGACTTTTTGAGGAATAATATTGTTAGGTTTTCTGTAGAAACGGTTTATGGCACGATCGACCGGGAACGGTTATTTTTGAGTTGAGGATTTTCGTTTATTGCTTGCACGGGTCTAATTACATCCTGCGAGGGTCACTAGAATTGCTTTGCTAGATTTTTAGTAATTTGTGTCCCTCGCGCTGGCATATCTGTATGTAACGGTCCGCTTGCCGATTAGTCACCCGGAGGAAATTCCAGATTTTTGGGACCTTCCGCCCACCCCTCGCGACCGTCTCCCACCCTTCCAAGGTGACAGCGCGCTAAGGGCGCACCGGAAGGGCGGTAAAGACGATATTAGTTACGCTGATTGGCAAATGCAATCGTTAACCATTAACCAATCAGCGTGTCCCAACGAAAATCCCTCTCACGAGACGCGACGTCGGAGAGTTGAGTCGTCGAGTAGTCGTTCAACCACCACGAACAAGGAGAACCAAGGAGCAACCAGCTCACATCACGCGATACCATAGATCAGTTTTTACAAGTCCCGATCATATTGGGTGGTCCTTCGAACCAGTATCTAAACGGCACAACATCGTGCAAACATCTACAAGGCTCGAAAGTTCATCGCCACAATCACGGGCAATAACAAATATTGTTCAGTGCGTTTGCTGTTGTTCGGAGGTATTGGAATACTCTTTAGGCGAGTGGAGAATGTATAGTGTGACTTTAATTGTGTTTCGTTGATTCAGTACCATTTGGAATTTGTTAAATAATTGTTTGGGGATTTTAATTGTTTCGTGAAGATTGTTTAGGTGTGGTTCAGGTTCGGTATGCTTTCTGATATTTATGAATGGGAGTGTATGACTTAGGACAGTTTTGAACTCGTCCATATTCTTAAATACACTACCGGCCAAAAATTTGGAATCACTTGTCAATTTTCACCAATATTGAATCTGTTGCTAATTTTTTATAGATTTGAAATGATGTTGCAGAGGTCAATAGTAATTAACCCCATTTCGATTAATATAAATTATAAAAAATTCGTTAAAAATTTCTTAAAATTGCTTACTTTTTTCTGGAAATTTTTGTGTAACTTGCAATGCACAGTGATTCTAAACATTTGGCCGGTAGTGTACACGTTTCTTTCTTATAGAGAATTAAAAAAATAGTTAATGTCAATTAACAATGTTATTTGACTGTGTTCTAAGAAAGGTGAGATAATTTGTCATTTTTTTAAGCTGATTTTGTACTCATACTGCCTTTGATAGTGTTGAGATATGGTAGACTGTCGTTTTTTTAATGCTTTTGAATGACAAACTGAACACCGATGAACGCAGTTTCCTCCAAACAGCAGCGTGAATGAAAATTTCATATTGAATTCCGCTCCGACGCTGCATATCGAAATTAAAATAGAAACTTCAGCGTAGAAGTGAGGAAAACTCAACCTTCTGCAACGGTAATCCTTTCAATATTCAACGCAAGTTAAATAACTATGCAACGCGTTTTATTTTTTATCTTCTGAAACTTCGTTTTATACGCGGTGTACGTTATAAGCAGAGAAGTTCCCTCTCTTCTTTTATTTAAGAAAAGTAGGGCGTAAAAGATAAAGAAGAATTAAAGGAAGGAAGATGAAGAGAAGGAACGATATTGCTTGGAAAATGAATTTTATACCGCACTTTGCGAACCATGCGAACTTTCCTTAGTCCATTCTCTGCTCTTTGAGGTCAGATTACGAGAGCATTCAATTGCTTAACTGTTTAAGACCATCGGCAAACCTGGATTATCTCTCGATCGTCGTCGTCAATGAGCTTCCTAGAGCCACTAAAGGTCTCGAGGGAGCCCTACGGATATCATTGATATTGATGATAAAATTATTTCGCAGCATACGAGTGATGACGGTGCAGTTAAACCAGCAAAAGTATCTTTTCGAAAATTACAGTAGGGAACGAACATTTGCTTTCTTGAAAACTGTATCTACTTCTTAGAAGTGGATCTACGATATAATCTCGAACAGAACTTCAAATTTCTTCTTGGAATTTTTCATTTTAATGCGATTTTTCATTTTGCTGACAGCAGCTTTGAGACTCAGATTGCAGAAACGTTTGATCCACGTGCTTTATTTTCAAATAATTTAAATTTGATTAATGTTTAAAA
>NW_017100500.1:259110-261230 GCF_001263275.1 Habropoda laboriosa | reverse complement strand
TTGAAATTAAAAAATTTTAAATTTTTGAATTTTAAAATCCTTCAATTAAAAATTTTAAATGTTTAATTTATTTATAAAATTTTGGAGTAAGAATGGAGTCTTCCATTCCACCATAATAAATTAGTGAACACACAATCCGGACATTTGTATCGTAAACTGTGTGTATATGTGCGTATGCCTGTGAAGAATGAATGAAATAGTGCATCAGTACGGAAGAACAGAAGTGAATCAGCGAATGACGAGAGCGAATTAATCAACAAATTTAGATCTCCCGTCAAGGTTCTAGCCCTAGAGCTCCTTTCTTCGAAAGGTAACGAACTTCACAACCAGTTAATTCGCTATCCGCTAACAGGAAACAAACGAACGAACGCTTCTACACTATCGCTTTTCACGCGACAAAAAAAGCTTGCGCGATCGAAAAATTTCCGGCTGACCAACGTCGATACGCCTGTTTCAGAAACTTGAGCAAGACGATGACGACGAGTATCTCAACTCCTCCTGGGCCGACGGCAGCAGTCTGAAGCGGCACTTTCAAGGTCTGAACAACATCTCCTGGAAACCGCACTAAGCGGGAGCCCAAGAATGGGAACGAGAGAGAGAGAGAGAGAGAGAAAGCAAGAAAGCAAAGGAGAGAAGGAGAATTTCGTAGCTTGTTCAAGTTACCGACCGCGAATATAGCCAATATTCTCTCACCGACTAACAAAGCTTGAAAGAACAGAGAATTCAAAAAAACAAAAAACAAAAAAATAGTAGAGAACCGTAATGGCGACGTATGTACTAGCTTCAGGTTAAAATATCCAACGGAGTGAACCAGAGGTGCACGATGCTCAATGCGAGAGTTTCGAAAAGGAACCGGGCGTCGATTTGCGTCCAAATAGCAAAAAAAAAAAAACAATAGAAAAAAGAGAAAAAAAAAGAGATAAATAAATAAACTCATCGGCGTTCTCTCCTCGAGGCGAAGAAAAACGAACGAACGAAGAAATCAGACCAGATTAGTTAGGGTTATATCGGTGATCCAGATTGTCGTTCATGAACAACAGACAGCGAGAAAGAGTGCGAGAGAAAAAGATGTAAAGAGAGAGAGAGAATGTGTGTGCATGTGTGTATGTATGTGTTTAATATATATACGCCACAACGCTATCGCATAATACTGTCCCACACTGTGTACGCGCTAATTATTATCCAATAGAGATATAACGATATTTTGTGACAGACTTTTTTCTACAACCGCCCGTGGTCGCGAGCGCGTGCGAGCGCGTGCGAGAGCGCGACCTCCCTCAGGTCCGCTGATCGATTAATCCGTCAGCGGCTCTCGTGTTTTTAGACCGGTCGATCGGCGGTGGCCGCTAGCACCGTGAGGTCGAACGATCGGCCACCTTGGCGAAGATCCAGCGAGGAAACATTACATTTGGATTCGTTGCCGATTATTCTGGCGCCTCTCGGGGTTCTCGACGTATCGTAAAGGGTACTTCCGAAATATCAGAAGAGGAACTTCCAGGATAAATTCCCCACGCGCTTCGCTCCGATATTCGCGAGAGAAACAGAGAGAGAGAGAGAGAGAGGGACGAAGGTCGATGCAAATGAGCCAGTCGACTTGGAAACTGTTCCGTTTCTGAATTATAGCCTCTTCTCCGACGGTTTGAACAAGTTCTCCCTCTCCCTCCACGGAAGAGCTACGTCCGCAACAGCCCTCGAAGAAACGTTGGTAGAAAATCCTATGGAAAACGTTCCGAAACATTTCCACGGAAGGAATTCGTGGCTCGATAGTTATAAGACAAGCTTCTCTGAATCGATTGTTTTTTTTTTTTTTTCTTTCTTTACGGAGGTTCCACTGGTATTATTTCAGAAGGATCCTGTACGATCCCACTCGTGGTACACCTTGTTGAACGTCAGACGATTTCTTCTTCTCCTTCGTGTGCGATGTTTTGCGTAAACTAAATCTCATCGAAGCGGCCTGGCCTGCAGAACTACAAGACAGTGAGACGAGGAGAATCTGTTTCCACGTGGATTCACGACGATAATACGGTTGAAAATCAGTCCAATCGACGGAATCGCCAAATGTAAATGTAATTTAACATACATACGCGATCCGCTCCTAATCATCGTGATAGGTGTATCGA
>NW_017100500.1:256138-259084 GCF_001263275.1 Habropoda laboriosa | reverse complement strand
CCGAACAGCGAGAAGAGGAAAACAAAAAACACACACACACACTGGTCCATTTTTTTGCACAACCGGCCGACTCTGGTTCACTCGAACAAAACGAAAAGGTGTGATAGAGAACTGAGGAGAGAAAAATTCGTAAAGAGACTCTGTGTCTCGTGTCCCGTGATACGATCTCGAAGGGGAGAACGACGGCTGAAGAGGAGAGAAACCGAGAGATGTACACACACACACGCGCGCACGCGAGAAACGGTCGCGTTTACTCAAGTGGACTACCGAAAAAAAAAAAAAAATGCTTAAAAAAAAGACGAGCAAAAATTAATGGATTAAGAAGTACCGTTTATCAGTTAACAAGTATTACTAAGTTAATCTGCTTGCTGTGTGATCATGACGCGCATCCGAGATAACGCCACTCCACGTGCATCGTAGACGAGTCAAGGAAACTCACACTATATCGATACGCAACGTCTCTCACACACACACATACACACGCAAACATACATACGTACATATACAGAGACACAGATTTGTCCGTCTTTCACACTGTGTCCGTGACAAACAACAAGCTTCTGTTCAGGTATATTCGACGCGATTCACACAGAATACCAGGTGAAGTTAAAATTGCGCTTCGGGGGTGTACCGCCCTTCTTTCATCGACTGTTCGATTTCCGCGTTTCTTTTTCACCGAGCGTGCGGAGAGGAACAGCAGAGAATGCCATGGAGGAACGGCGAAGGAAACGTTACTCTGTTTGGAGTTTGTTCAATGCGAACGGCTGACTCGTGCTACTCGGTTGCCCGACTATCCGCGACTTGTACTACTGAATTTTCCCTCTGGGCTATCTCGATCGCCGAATTAGCGATATTAAGGCGAATTGTGTGCGGTAAAATTGTGAAAACGTATTTTGTGGATAATCTAACCGACGGAGAATGATAAAAATTTGGAAAAAATTTTATATTTAAATTAATACCTGTACATTGTGAAATTGAAAGGTTACACGTCTCATCGACTAAAGAAAATCCAGCGATAAACTTCGTACTACGACACTTTTGACAAGTAACCATCGAATGCAATATCGACGTTGCTATTGATAGCAGAGGAGCAGAGTGAAAAATATCGTATAATACTTTATCAAACCGATATCAGTTCTTTATCAACAGCTGGACGTTATAGCGCGAATCAGCCGGGTCTGAAGCACATTGTGCGGTATCGCGATGTATCTGCGCGTTGCGGAAGAATGCAATTTTTCTGGGGGGTGATTTCGGGTCAAGTTTGTCGATAGGAAAGGGAAGTCGTTTGTTCACGGCTGTAGAACCGATCCGTTGTGAGTTAACGAACGCAACACGGTGAAACGCTGCACGCAACATTTTGTTTTTTTTTTTTGCCGAAAAATCGTCGAAATCGAAGGCGCGAAAACTCTGTCGCGAAACAGAGAGCGGAGCTCAAATGATAAAACTCACCTTACGCGATTACGTAAAGGAACACACAGGGTGCCACTTGCGCAGAGGGTGAAAACAAGTAACAGTGGTTTTTTCGCGGCCACGTTGCTGCGCGTGAATCGATACGAGTGGCGCAGGACAGGCGAACCTTCGCCCCTGAGATCGATGGCAAAAATTGACGCTGACAGAATTTCACCGAATTAGGGTATATATTACTTACCGAGCCTTGCGATATTTCCTATTGTTCGCAATTCTTTTCAAACCGCAATTCACATTTTTCTCTCGCCGTTCGTGCGTAAATTTTCCGGACAATTGTCGCCAAAGTTCCGAGAACCATTTTGAGATCGATCGCGATTGTCGTCGAAGATCGATATATATCGGCAGGATTGAAACGCAAGGAAGAATACCGTGTTCGGACGAATTTTGTACAGAAGAAAATTTGTTAATTTCATTCTCGTTATAAATTTTCTATCACGATTTTCTCCGTCTATTTTATATCACGTTTCTCTGTGGCGTTCGTATATCGTTCGACGGTGTATCTATCGATCAAACAGGAAACTACACACACACACCATGCACGTCTGCTTGAAATTGATTTTCAACAAGTATTAAGGTTCCGAAGGTACAGAGAAATTGTGTGCAATTTGCTGTCGATCTCGATATAATCGAAAGGGCGAAAAGAAGAAAACTAGAAGCACGAAATGAGAAACGGTTGACGGTGTTCACACGTACTGAAGCGTTTCTGGTCCATATATATATGTGTATGTATATGTATAGACTTTCTTCCTTTTCGCCGGTGAGCACGAGAAGCAATTACTATGGTGCTTGACCCAAGAAAAAACAGTTAAGATATCTTGTATTAGGGGATAATTTTAACGTTCCACGTAGCATCGAAGCTGTCTGAGATGATCTTGCAGCGTGATTCTCATACGACGCGAGCTCCTGTCATTTTACAATTTTGCGATCTGTTCCACGTACAAAAGAAGAAAAACAAAGAAACGAGACACGATATACACACACACACACACACATGAACATATACACACGTACGATTTGTTACACCGTTTCACACTGAACGAACATGTGTGTGTATGTGAACACACACACAGATGTACACGACTACACTGATAACCTATGGAAAGAAATAATAATTGAATTGTTTTTATGGATTAAGAACAAGTTGTCTGTGATCTACAATAATTAAAAGAATATTTAATAAGTATTAACATGGTAAATGCATAATTGACATGTCGATAATGTCGAACGAATCGGTTTAGGGGATAATAATATTAAATAGAGGGAAGAAGAAAAAAAGCAAAATGGATCGGAGGAGGAAGAAGAGAAGAAGAAGTTTGAGAGAGTTTTGAAGAGCGATCGGAAATGATGATATCGAGATGATCTCGCGGACAACGGACAGAGCAATACGATTGTGAAAATTTGACGAATGAAACGATAAAGAGAGAAAAAAAAAACGATTGTCGCATTAACGATGTCACCGCAAAGGAATTCTAGAGAAGA
>NW_017100500.1:240350-255922 GCF_001263275.1 Habropoda laboriosa | reverse complement strand
AGTACATAGGATAGATAGATTTATAGAAGCGCAAAAAACACCAAAAATCGTTCCTTCCACCCGCTCCGGCCGTGTATTTGATTATCGATTTTAAATATATCGCATCTCATGTGAAGTCAAAGAAAAGCTCTGCGAACTTGTAAGCGCACCTCAGAATGCAATTTTAGTATGTCGTTTTACTAATGAACAAGAAGATTGAGAGAGAGAGAGAGAGAGGGAGGGACACAGGAGAGACAAAACGAACGATAGAATGGTGAATACGAGGAAGAAGAACGGGGATTAATATATTGGAGAGAATGAGAAAAAAGAACGAAGGGAAATAAAATGAAATAAATGCCACAATCACCGAGTAATAAGTTGTTCAACGAGCGTTTGCGAAAGATGTTCGAGATAATTTTTGTACAGTTTTGGCACACACGAGAACGTGCAACATCGTCGTCTTTATATTTATGTACAACATTCAATTATTATAAATTTTCGATATTATTACAAACTATGATCGATTTCGTGTGAAAGTGTATATGGCTTTTTCTGCGGTTAACAATAAAATGTTGTCAAAGCTTTTTCACGAGATATATATACATACATATTTCACTCAAACGATTGATTTATCTGTTGATTGTTGGTCCTTCCCTTGTTGCAACGTGTAACCTGAATAGTTAGAGTTCAATTTCTTGGATTTTCGAAGGATTTTAGTAAGCGATTATTTTTGTTATACTGCAATTATTTTAGCACTTACAGTTCTTTTCGTTTTATGTACGAACTTCTAAATAATATATGCATATATTAAACATTGTACGATATAATTGAAATGGAATGTTTAAGTTCAAACAGAGACTATGTTAATATTAACTTATACTTTTATATTTAAAAATAATTTCATTTTTATTTATTCGAACATTTGATTTGAATCTGAACTAAAAAGGGTATTCCTATTTTATCAACATTACGTAATGTAGGAATCTTCGCAAGTTGAATTCTACTTGACCAACAGAAGATACTTATACTTGATGGAATGGACACGAACCTTGAACCTACGTTTCGAACCTTCTGTAGGTTACACGTTCTATTTCAGTTAAGGCCCGTCCAATTTATATCGAGTTTGTACTTATTTTCATCGGGAGGACAACAACAATCCATTAATACTATTTTCATAAGGATAACATGAAAATTATAAGAATGATTACAGGAGAATTACACATCGAGCGCTTGAAATTATCTACTTCTTCGGATGTATGTAAAGAGAATCCTTCTTATCTATCGACTTTACCATCTGTGGTGTTTAAATTGAATATAATCTGTATTTCAGAAGGAGGTATAGAATAGACCTTACACATAATATATTTTTGTGTCCAACGTTCTAAAGTACCGATCGTGTAAAAAATCAGAGAATCTGTTCTGTCCGCTAGGAGAGAGATTTAAAAGATCTTTTATTAAATCCAAGTATAAAGACATTGTCCGGCAAAGCAAACTTGAGGATTCAGGCGGGCTTTAGGGTCTAAAAGTGATATGCAGTCCATCATGATAAGAGGAAGGATTTAGAGCATCGTCAGAAATGAAGTATTATCAGGTTAATTGATTTTTAAAATAGAAGTTCTTTGAATTTTACGCTTTTAATAATAGTTATTGTATATTAGAGCATTATTGCATGTAGTGAGCAGATTAAAATTCATACTTATAATTAATTCTTGATTGCTTTAGCATTACTGATAATGTAGATAGTATACTACAGTTTCTGTTTTTTTTTTCAAGTGCATTAATTGAAGAATAATTAGTGTTTCCTCTTAAATAACAACTTACATGATGGTTTATAATTATTAGAAGTATTAAATAAATTTGTTGCACGACTTAATGTAACGAAACAGCTTAATTTATTAATTTCGCATTGAATTAATATTTGCATGCAGTAGATTAGTTAGAAATTGATGATAACTTTTATTTAACATTTGAAAATTAATGTTCTTTTTGTGTGAATTACAGATGGAACTTTCAGGCCACCACAGGAATCAAGGAAAGGACTTCCATATCAGGGAAAATTAAGAAATGCAATTATTTAAGAAAAAATGAATTATTTATTGTAAGATAAGTGTACAGAATGTATTTTACAAAAAGTTACAATATACCACAGTTGCATTACAGCATTTTAGCGTCTATTTATTTCTCCTTTAAACACCAAATCCATTTCCTTTTGCGAAACACTCATTATTTAAATAAGATTCCGTTAAAAAATTAAGTAAACTAAGTCCTGATAGTGTTAGGAACACGTAGCTCAGGGACCAGCAGGATAGCGCGAACTCTCCTTTTGCAACTTTGCTACCGGGAGACGCTCCCGAAAATCGCACAATGTTGCAAACGCGTTATCGGTTTGCAACTTTGTTGCCGCGAATCGCTCCCGAAAATTGCACATTGTTGCAAACACGTTCCGGGTTTGCAACTTTGTTGCCTACGAAAATTGCACATTGTTGCACGACGCCCCGTTTTGCAACAATGTGCAATTTTCAGGAGCTGCTTTCGGCAACAAAGTTGCAAACCCGATTATTCTTTTGCAACTTTGTAGCTGGATGTCGCTCCCGAAAATCGCACTCTGTTGCAAACGCGTTCTGGGTTTGCAACTTTGTTGCCTATGAAAATTGCACATTGTTGCATGACGCCCCGATTTGCAACAATGTGCAATTTTCGGGAGCGACTATTGGCAACAAAGTTGCAAACCCGGAACGCGTCGTGCAACAATGTGCAATTTTCGGGAGCGACTATTGGCAACAAAGTTGCAAACCCGGAACGCGTCGTGCAACAATGTGCAATTTTCGGGAGCGACTATTGGCAACAAAGTTGCAAACCCGGAACGCGTCGTGCAACAATGTGCAATTTTCGGGAGCGACTATTGGCAACAAAGTTGCAAACCCGGAACGCGTCGTGCAACAATGTGCAATTTTCGGGAGCGACTATTGGCAACAAAGTTGCAAACCCGGAACGCGTCGTGCAACAATGTGCAATTTTCGGGAGCGACTTTCGGCAACAAAGTTGAAAACGCGGTTACCACTTTGCAACTTTGTTGCCGAAAGTCGCTCCCGAAAATTGCACATTGTTGCACGACGCCCCGTTTTGCAACAATGTGCAATTTTCAGGAGCTGCTTTCGGCAACAAAGTTGCAAACCCGATTATTCTTTTGCAACTTTGTAGCTGGATGTCGCTCCCGAAAATCGCACTCTGTTGCAAACGCGTTCTGGGTTTGCAACTTTGTTGCCTATGAAAATTGCACATTGTTGCATGACGCCCCGATTTGCAACAATGTGCAATTTTCGGGAGCCTGCGCGAGTTACAATGTTGAAAAACAGCGCGTCGTGCAACAGTGTTCGATTTATCGAGAACGATTCGCGGCAACAATGTTGGAAACCCGATAACATGTTTGCCACGATGTGCACTTGAAAATAATACAAGTTAACGATGTTACAAGCGAGAATGACGCTTGTAACAATGTTACAGTCCAGCGCAGAGCTTGTAATAATGTTTGCGTTCGAAATACCGCTTCTAATAAAGTTGCAATCAGCAATAGAGGTTCCAACAATGTTCGCGTTCAAATCTAACGATTGAAGCAATGTTGCATTCAAATGTAACGCGTACAACAATGTTTTGCATTGGAAATAGTTCTTCCATCGATGTTTCATTCGAGAATAGAGACGGCAACAATGTGTGCAGTCAAGTTTCAAAGAAGAGGAGTGAAATAAAAGTGTGTTGTTTGCATGTATGAATTTGCAACTTCAACTCACACGGGAACAAAACTCCGCGGAAACAAATCGTCATTATACATTCTCAACATATTCCTCCATCTCTATAAATAACCCCTCTACACGTCCAGTTACATTTACTTCTAATTCCGGTCGCAATTAACGTTGTAATCATGTTCCGTGCTGAATCGGTAACGTTGAATGCTCCAAGAAAATGGTAAGTTGCCTGGAGAGCCATCGAAACGTTGACAAAAGAATGCATTGGATGATAAGTCCATTCTGTTTCTCGTCTATGTCGATACCAGCAGTCTGACGTTATTATCATTCCCCCCTTTATCGACAGTATCGGTTTTCCCCTAGAAAGTGTTGCCGAGTATCCATTAAAAACTGCAAAACGTGCTACAATTTTATAAACCAACGAAAATTTTATAAAAACATTGTCAAATTAAAAAGAACAGTTGCTAATACGTATAACAGGTAGATTACAGAATACAAAGAAAGTATTATTATTAACAGAAGGTATTAAATCATACGAAGGTAAATCAGAACTGAAAGTATCCTCTCTAATTGTCACTGTTCAATTGAATCATCTATGGTATCGGACAGACACGATGCCCTTGAATTCTTTTATATTCGTATCCTATCGCTCGCACATACTCAGGAACTATTATGAAGTGTAGGCATGTTAAAATTATCATACATATTGGCTGGCCAGATGCCGACACGCAGATACCCGCCACGGACCCGAAACGTCCGATTATTTAAACAAACCCGCGCGATACGATCGCGGTCTGCGGTCACACCCATCTTAGCGTGGCGGGCACCACGGAATTCTTCCAGACAGCAGATCTCCAGCCAAACGAAATTCACCTTCCTTTTCTATCAGACGTCAATAGTGTAATTAAATAATTCCAGGAAAATTACTTTGCAAACTATATGGGAACATGCAAAGCAAGCAAATTAAGTTTAATTTAACTCGAGAAAATCTATAAACAGTTTAACAAAGTAATTATTACGCGTGTAGAAAAGTTCGACAACTCCTGAGGAATTCACGTATCTAGTTTAAATATCATTCCAAGTAAACGTGGTGTTCTTAGAATGTCTGTACAATGAACGTTCATAGTTTCTGTAATTTCTTCTGCATTTCGATGCCTATTTGATTGGATATTGGAAATGAAGCTGAATAAAAATAAGAACAGTGAAAATATTGCATTATATATTACTTCAATCTGTCAGTCCTCAAATTTATAAGTTAAAATTGTAACAAAAACTAGAATTTATCTTTTCTATTAACAAAACTAATGTAACTATCTGTTGCACCTTGTCCATGATCTGTGAGACGAGCCTGACTCGTCGTTACAAGGCAAAGGATTGAAACAGGGCTTCTGAAATGATTGTACATAACCAAACTGCGAATTTTTATGCATTTATGCAAATTTAAACACATAGAAGTACACAGAATGTACATAATAAGCAAAAATATATAACGGTCTTCATTATGATATTTAGCAAATAAATATAACGGTCTTCATTATGATATTTAGCGAATAAAAAAATTGCCCGTCTATGCACAACTATTACAATTTTCTACTCACCAAAATCCATTTACAAAAACGAAGCTGCTAGTACAATCCCTATTTCTACAAAAAGACAGAACTCTTCCATTCGCCTAACATTATATTCTCAGCCACCTACTTCGATCGTCCAGTGACTTATTTCTGAAAAAAAAGAAAGGAGAAAGAAAAATTGTAAAAAGTGCAAAGTGCGTAGATAGTATCGGTGGTTCGCACAATTGCACGTGAAATGACGCACGCGTAGTCCGGATTCACCCCCACTGGCGATAGGGTGGCAAGCGTGACCGTGGATTTTCCCTTGGTCCCGCTTGCACGCGGCCAAATGAAATGTCTCGTGCACGGACATTGCGAGCATTACACGCGCCTTACGCTCGCATATGAATAATAAAGGAGGCGGTAATGCGAGGAGCTCGACACCCTTATTTGGCTGTTAACCGAGTCGGCGTGCCTGACGACCACTGCTGTGTAATCGAAATGTTCGCCGTGCTGCCCGGTAATTTATGTATCGTTCCGCGCGCCGCTAATTCGTCGTTGCACAACCGTCGATGAGTTTTATAATAACGGTCCTCACGAATTTATGCCTGCATGTCGATTCTCACGGGCATTTAGACGACATGTCCGGTATAATTGGCGGTAATGGACGTTGTTGAGTAATTCGTTACGATGGCAACGATCGTTTAGGAGTTTCTCTGATTAACATAACGAATCACCCTTCAATTTTGCAATTATTCGAATAAAATGATATCAAACTGTGGCCCAATTTTATTTGACAATACTGTGGTGCGAATAGTACAGTAGAAAATGGTAATTTTGGCAAAGAAATATTGCACAGAAATCGCGGAACAACATTTCCTAGAGTAGAGTATTATTCACAGTAGAGAATGGTAATTTTTCTGTAATGAACACATTAACGAATTACAGCTGAATTCTGGAAGAATTGCAAAGGAATAAAATTGAACGGTGACTGAATCATGTCTGAACAAAATTTCCTACAGTAGAATCTCATTCACAGTGAATATTCCATACTCTAATCATTGAACAATGTCCTAGAAGTAACGAGAAATACAAAAAGTGATGGACAAGTAATTTCAGAATTTCGATCACCGCACTAACTCCGAAAAATTGCACAAAAATTACCATCGTACCACTGAGAAATGCCTTCTAATTCAAAATCGCTTTGAATTTTATCAAGATCAATCCTTGGACCTGCGCGTACGATGACCGAGCACCTTCTGCACGATCTAACGGACACGTTCTCCTACAACCGAAAGTGAAACCCATTTCCACCGTCACATTGTACTTCTACAAAAACCTACCGTCTTCTCTACGCACTTACCACCTGGTAACAATAAGAATCCCACTATTTCTCCAATACAGAAGCACCTAGAAACAGGGAAAACAGGAAGTCACCTTTACGCTCGTGTCTTTCACTCGACGATTCAACGATCATCGATCATCGTCACATCCAAGACACAAATTAGACGATTTTCCTGGAAGCGTACTTTCAGCGTGCCTAACACAATTAAAAGTTACGCGTCACATGCGTCGTCGTCGTCGTCGTCGTCGTCGATTTCTCTCTCCGTTGGATTTCGCGCGAAGCATCCACCGCGGCCCCCTTGCCCCGCGCCGCTCGTTTACGCATTCACGCTACGTGGAAAATGCCAGAGGACGGTATTAAATAAGTACAAAAAGGTAACAGACTGACAATGAGCGACGTACGTGCCCGCGCGGAGAGAGAAGGCACGGCGCTACGGGGGCGTCTTGATATGCAGACGGCGTGCGTCGCGGCGGCATTGCCGAGCAAAGAGCCATCGGGCTTCGGTTACGAAACGATTCTCGAAATACGGGATCGGATAGCGGAATACCAGTAGCCAGTGTCTGCGCGTCGATAAATTTTCAACTGGCCATGATAGATCGGCGACCAAGAGGAAGCGGTTCCCTTTGACTGCCTTTCATCGGAGAATACGACGAACGTTTCTCCTCTGTATCGTGGTCAGAGAGAGGACGGGTTCGGTTTAAAAACGATTATCATCACGTGTAGGTGTTTAGTCTCGAATAGAGAAGATTCGAGACGGTGGTTTTAGTATGTCGATCTGTCGATCGGTGTCTCGAGTGAAGTACCTTCCCGGTCAATATGTCAATTTTTGTCTTTGTGTGAGTGGGGAAGGGGATCGTGGAAAGTCGAAGTTGCAGAGATTATTTGTTCTAAGTGGTGTTGATGTTGGTACGATTTAATATGGTGAATCGTGGAAAGGATCCTGAAAATTGCATATTGCAAATTTTATTTATCGTAACTACTGTTAATGTTAATTGTACGATTCAATAAGCTAGCGATAATATTGATGGTGAATTGAGCAGTTTCACGAGAGTGGTAATAAGGATGCTGAAAATTGCAAATTGGTGTTAATGTTAACGGTATGATTTAATATGCTAGGGATAATTGGTGGTAAGTCCATGTGAATTCTAAATTGTAGATTTTATTTATTGCAAGCGGTGTTAATATTGATATAATTTAATGCGGTAGGGATAATTGGTGGCACATTATCGATGGTAACTTGGCGATGAATGGAATCTTTTCATAAGAGTGGTAAGAAAGATCGTCTAAATTGCAAATTGCACGATCTGTGAGTAGTATTAATGCTGGTATGATTTAATACGGTAGGGATAATTGACGGTGCATTGTAGTTGGAAGAATTGATTAACAGACAGTGTGTTACGCGATAATTGGAAGTTTAGGAGTATGTGTCGCGTGGTTCCAAGTACACGTGGGTATAAGTGCTTGTGAATGAATACACACTTAACAAGAAGTTGTTTAAATCTTCAAACTTTCTTCACCGTTGGAGCACGATTCACAGAATTCATAAATAGGAAGATTCTTCGAGGTATGAAAATTCTTACCATTTCTACTACTTTACTAATAACAATTACCGTAAAATTTACACAAAATGTGACAAAAATTCTCAGATTTCCCTCTTTCTTTTAATTATAAATGCTTTAAACATTCCTCCTCAAATTATTAAACTCAGACAAATACCCAGCAATGCAATCGCGCTTTTCCACGGTAGACATAACGGGTGTCCGCGATAAATCTCCCCGATCCGCGTCCCACGCAGAAATTCGCGAATGTCAAAGGCAATCTTGCCGCGCGAAACATTATTGCACGATTGCGCAACGTGATCAAAGAAAGAAAGTCACCGACGACGACACAGCGAGTACCCATGACTGCACTCTCTTGTTCTCATAGCCGTGCCACGCTTCTTTTTTTCTCCTCCCTCCCTCTCTCGTCGACGATATCGTACCTCTATGCAAGAACCAGGCACCGAGGCGGACTCGTCCTCGATTTCCGCCAGGTCATCGAGTCTCATTTACAGAAGGGCCGTTCCTCGTTAAACGACAAAACCAAGATCTCGACTGGCTGACCCTCCAACGGTACGCCCACTCGATACCACAATCTGATCCACGAACAAATCCCCGACGTCGAATCGATCTGATTCGCTGTTTTCTTGCTAGCGGTATACGTTCGATCGACGGTGTGAAATGAATACGCGATTTCTCGGCTGTTCCCGTTCTTGAATACTTTATTACGACCTGGTGAACGATCTCGTATCGAAATGGTATTCGGCTCGACGGACTTTGCCACATCTCTGGTCCCACTTTCCTTACGAAGTTGAGAATCGTGAAAGGTGGAATGGAGAAGGGTTGGTAGGTGGTGAAATTTTCACGAGATTCATGGTAGATCGATCGATGGAGGTAGAAAGAGGAATTTTTTTCACGGTTTCTTGTTCTTGCGAGACGATTCTTTGGGGGGAGATTTTGTATGAATTTTGTCGATACGGTGTATAAAGTTGTCGAGGGAGAGAAGTATGGCAGGCGAACACAGGGTTTATAACATCGCGACAGGTTACATTTTTTTCTCTATCTGATGTCGTAAGAATGATTGCTAAATATACCGCGGAATATTGATTGAGCGATGAAAGATAATAAAGAGTAACGCGGTCATTCGAGGGGAATTGAACCGAGGGCTGAAATTCTTAGAATAGAAACTGGGAAAACTGTCATGTTACCACGTGAAGGATAAGAATTAATGAAAGGAAAGCGTATGAAATGTGATTACCTTTCATACGGACGATTCGATTCAGATAGAAGATTCTCACACCGTTTCATTCCTTCTTCTATATCATTTATATCTGGAGCTACCATTGATTATTACATTCACTCACGCTATAGTATCATGCGAGGCGTTGTGAATCAACATTCTGAGCAAAGGTACTATTTTCACGAGGTACACAGGTGCACAGTTTTACTATACCGTAATCGTGTTATAAATGTTGAGTTCGTCCTTATTTTGTTAGTAAGAATAATATTAGCACCTACTATGCGACAGTTTATTAAATTTTCTGATTCATCATTGTGAAAATTACAATGTTTTTAAGTACACTTTCCCTTTTGCCTAAATTACACGGTACAGAGGTGTCATATTATTACCAACCTTGTAATTTCACCTAAAAACACATGGAATAACGCATATCTCAATTTAAACGAAAATTGGACACGTCGTATAATCTCATCTGGCCACAGATTTCATCCTAAATTCCATGCAGCTTTCACAAGAATAAAATTATGTATCTACATCTTTACCGACACTTTTCCCAGAAGTTACGTGACTTTCCAATGTGAAGATATCTTAATTCAGCACATACACTACCGGCCAAAAGTTTGGAATCACCTCCCACTTTTCATCGATATTAAATCTGCTGCTAATTTTTGATAGATTTCAGACAATTCGACTTTTATCAATTTATCTCATATCAATTGATTCGAACGATAAAGAATTCTCAAAGTCGCTGACTTTCTCCTGCAGATTTTTGTGTAAATTGCAATGCTCAGTGATTCCAAACTTTTGGCCGGTAGTGTATGTATCTCAATTTTGACAAAAATTGGACACATCTTCATCTTTCACAAGAATAAACGTATCAACGTGCCCAAATTCTACGTGATCTTCCAATGGATCATATCTTAATTCAGCACACATCTCAATTTGACAAATCATATTTTCGCGTATCGTGAAAAATTAGAGATGTCGTATTCTCCCGTCTGACCACAGATCTCATCCCAAAACCCACTCATCTTCCGCAAGAACAAACGTATCCATCCACATCCTCGTCAATACCGTCCCCAGATTTTACGCGATTCTCCAAACGATTCTCCGCATCTGAAAAAAGTCGCATAAAATCGAGGACACGGCGGCCCATTCGCGCTCGGCACGGGGACGACGCCGAGTATATACCTTTACAAACGCGCTGCGCTGACTCGAGCATTTACTAGCCGCCGGTGTCTCCACCCACTTTGTTCCTGCTTACAGCTGCAGGCGAACTGGACTCCAGTTTTCCAAGTCTCCCCTGGCCCCGTTGCTGCCCGCTTTTTCCCGTTTCACCGTTTCGCGCGTGTGTCCCCCTCCCCTGCCACGAAGAAGACGGAGAATCGTCCTGCGACCCGGGTCGATCTTTCGGGCGCGGTGGCAATAAAAAACAGTCCAGTCAGCGGGGCGTGGATCGCCGATGGCACCGGCACAGCTTTTGTTCATCCCGCTGGCAATCACTTGTCGCGCGAGTCCCCCTTTTCTCGCGAGTAGCGCGCGAACTCTAATCCTGCCGCGCTGTTGCTGCCTTTCCAAGATCGAATCGCGAGAACAGAATGATCGAGGGTAACAATAATTTAGGAGTTTCTATCGAAATGAAATTGTACAGAAAGAGTCTGCTTTTCGTCTGATAATTTTGGGAGGACTTTAGAGAATTTTAGCTTGAAGTTTTGGAAAGTGGGTCAGACGTGTTCGACCTGAAATTACACTTCGTTAATGCTACTGCGAAAGTTTTCAAATTCAAATCGATTTGTCTTCTTGTGAATTTTCATTTTTCTCGAGTAAAAAGAGTTATGAAAATAGCGTTTTCAGACGATTTCCGACACAATGGATCCGACACTGGAACATGCGAGTAGTCTTGAGGGACTACTTTGAAGGCGACGACCTCACATCTGTTTAATTTTTAAACGAATTATTCGCGAAACTTCAGTGTCAACTGTGTGATCGATTGGATAAAAATTGACCGAGATTGGATAAGTTCTTCGAAGTAAGATTTTATGGAAGGAATTTGTTCTCCGTGGGAATTATTAATTTGGAAGATTGTCAGTTAGGATCATCCGCAGTAACCGTTTTTTCGGCTGAATTCAGGAAACAGATCGATGATAGTGAACACAAATTCGAAAATGAATTGAATTAAAAATATTAATGATAATTTATACGAAAAAGTACACTTCTATGTCGTCGCGTGATGCAAAATCAGCGTGGTTTTAATAACGTTACGTTGGAAGAGGAACGTTGGGCGATGAATTTCAAATTTCTGCAATCCTGGCAGTTGTCCACGCGATATCAGAAAAAGGAGGTTCCCTGGGCGAGCTTTGATTCGATTCTTCCACATCGTCGATATCGTAAATTCGTACCCAAACCTGAAGGAAGCATCGTGCAACTATAAATGGCAAGGGACCGGAAGAAAGAGAATGAAAATACTGTGAAACCGAGTGAAGAAGCTGTTCGGATCGGTGCAGAAGCGGAAATCGAGTACTTCGATGAATTAAACTGGAAATGATAGATCAAAGTGGTCAATTTAATCCAACTAATAAAATAACTGTCTGCGAGAAACTCATTTCGTTCTTTCCATTAATAAAATTAAACTAAAATTAGTCTTTTCTACAAATATCACAGAAATTAACCTACATACTCTCTATCTTAATCGCAAAAGTGATTATCCCTCGAATAATCACTCGAGCGATTACCTAAACGTTAAAAAAATTTCTAATCTCCTTCAGATTAAGTTAAAAAATTCGGACACTCCAAATCTCCAATATTTATTCGAATTTAACAAACAATTTCCATCCACGAGTTACACAACTCAACGCCAACCAGAACCTCGCGAAAACACAATCTAAAACAAATCACCATTACCAAGTACCAACCATTCTGGACCGAACCCACCCTCGATCCGGCTCGATTGAACTTTCCACAAAGTCGTTCGACTCTCCAACCTCAATTTCCTCTTTCACCTTCGAAACCGTCTTCCCTCCGCTGGCCTAATCAAGCCGGTCGCCCGATCGAGTCCGCAGCGTTCCTAAAATAACCGCGACTTCCGCTCATAATGCCAGATTGGCCGGATCGGGAACGCACGGAGCGGGGAAAAGTCGAGAGGAACGTCGAAAGGAAGAGTCGATCGGGGCGATTCGTGTAGGAACGAGATCCGTGTCGATGGATTCCCGGGCGGCCAGGAGGACGGATATCGTGGTGGACCGGCGAGTGGAAAAGCCATGAGATGGACGAGGGAGGGTTGAGGAGGGAGGCGCGGGGTGCGGCCTCGTCGCTGGTAGCCGAGATATCAGTATCAACGCGGTGTAATCAGCGAACCACGCCCATCGCCGCTATACCCGCTCCGTTCCGCCCACTACGGCAATTACACCCTCGAGTCACCCACTGGAGGGGAACATTAAACACCGTTTCACCGTCCCGCACCTCTCTGGCCCTGCTCTCCGTCTCTTCGGGTTTCATTCGCTCGCTCTCCACGGCCACGGTTCGTTCTCTCTTCTCCTCCTTCTGGCCATGCCAGCCAGACAGACAGCCTGCACGCTGTGCTTCGAGCGGTACACAGACAGAGAGACCCACCGAACGATTCCAACGAGAAACGATCCTACCGCGCTTTTTCACCCTCTTTTTCCCCGTGATTTCTTCCCCACTCTTCCTCCCCCTCGCCCGCCTCCACGCAGTGGCTCGCCTTACGAGTAGGCGCGGTAATGAGAGCGATTAACGGGAAAGAAACTGTGTGTGCGTCTCTTCTATCGCATGGCGCGATTCCCTCGGAACAGTTTGTTGCGTACCATAGACGTGACTCGCCTGATTCGGTTTCCACGTCGAATAGCCGCGTGGGACCGATTTTGACACGGTTCGCAGGGGGAGAGAGAAAGGGTTGAGTACTTGGTGGGGCTGATTGGTTCGGGGTAAATGTTTCTGTGGTTGGGTTCTAAGTGCTGTGAGGTCTTGAAAACTTTTTCAGGTATTCTTTAATTGGTGATTTTGTACACAGGTTGTATGAAGTGTATATTTTGTACACAGGTTGTACGAAGTGTATATTTTGTACCCAGGTTGTACGAAGTGTAGGTTTTGTACACAGGTTGTACGAAGTGTAGGTTTTGTACACAGGTTGTACGAAGTGTAGATTTTGTACACAGGTTGTACGAAGTATAGATTCTATACACAAGTTGTCTGAAGTGTAGATTTTGCATATAGGTTGTACGAAGTGTAGATTTTGCACACAGGTTGTATGAAGTGTATATTTTGTACACAGGTTGTACGAAGTGTATATTTTGTACTCAAGTTGTACGAAGTATAGGTTTTGCACACAGGTTGTACGAAGTGTAGGTTTTGTACACAGGTTGTACGAAGTGTAAGTTTTGTACACAGGTTGTACGAAGTGTAGATTTTGTACACAGGTTGTACGAAGTATAGATTCTATACACAAGTTGTCTGAAGTGTAGATTTTGCATATAGGTTGTACGAAGTGTAGATTTTGCACACAGGTTGTATGAAATGTAGGTTTTGTACACAGGTTGTATGAAATGTAGGTTTTGTACACAGGTTGTACGAAGTGTAAGTTTTGTACACAGGTTGTATGAAGTGTAAGTTTTGTACATAGGTTGTACGAAGTGTAGGTTTTGTACACAGGTTGTACGAAGTGTAGGTTTTGTACACAGGTTGTACTAAGTGTAGATTTTGTACATAGATTGTACGAAGTGTGTGGAATTCTAAGATAGGCTTTTGATTGATGGTTTTAGGTAGCATGAAGTATTTACAGGGTTCAATATTTTATTAAGTAGTTATACATAATGTGAAATCTATTTTAGGGAAAAAATGGGAGGTAGCTGTCATTCTTCGTTAAGAGTAAATACAGTAAAGTGCCATTGAATGAAACGTTTAAAACGAATTACCTGAGAGCACTGGGGCAAAGAAAAAATGAGTTAAAATGGAACTCAGCTTAATTGAAGATTAAAGCAGGAAAAACTCGATTAATAACAACCAAGAAGGAGAGATAAGGGAGAAATTATGTATCTTCAAAATTAACAATTCAATGTTACTTCATTTTTCGTGTTAAGATAGACGGAACTATTTTTTTAGAGCAGGCAACTAGAATGAATTAACATGTTCCACTAATTATACTGACAAAAAAAAGGGGGAGAGCTGCAAATAGAAGGTGACAGACGCTGGCTGCAGTAGCAGAGGGCACAGCCTGGTGAAATTCGTCGCGCTCTCTCGACCTGCGATTTGTCTGCCCAATTTCACGGCCCTTTTAGGAAAAATGGGAAAATCTCCCGGCTCTCGACTGCAGTGCCCCCGACTGTGGGAAATAGACTGCGTTTGTTCACCGTTTATATTCGCCACTCTACTTTCACGTGGGTGTGAGAATTCCTTCGTAACTACCTTAATATTGCAAGAAAGCTTCATTTCGAATTACATTGTCAAAAACGTATTAAAAATATTTCTAGTATTCCTCAGTTCTCAAATACTTCTAAATACAATTTAAACGTAACACTTCCATCGAATTGGCAAATTTACCACCGAATCACGGATTAATAATGAAACACCGGATGCAACAATCTATTCTTTATCACAACGTCTGTCTAAACTCTCCGATCTCTCCCGCTTATCCCAAATTTAATTTCACCTCGCCTCTGATTCTAAAAAGGAGTACCTCATTAGTCCACGAAATTTCGTTACGAACGTTTCACGTTTCCATCACAAATGTCACGGAACCATTGGATAAACGCTTCGCGGTCATTTCGGGGCCGAATTTCCTGCAGACAGACGAAAACATCCGCAATCGGGCTATCAATATATTCCGTTCCGTGCCAGTGACTGTTCCAGAACGGATATCCGCGGCGAGGGATTATTAGTTTTCCGCTCTCAGGAGCGGCGTTTTATCCAGCAGCGTATATACACACAGAAAGGGAGAGAGAGAGAGAGAGAGGAAGAGAGGAGTATAGCGAACGTCTAGGCCGTACGTTACGCTCTGGGGGAGCCGCTTCTCTGTCCTACGGTAGGCGTGGTTGAAATCACGAGATGATTTATCCTTTGCGAAGCGGTAACTGCCGAGATCCTCGGCTAAACGACCGCGGTCCTTCGTGTATTAACCGTAATGCACTCTGCCGTTGCCATTGTGCACACTGTATATAACTATAC
>NW_017100500.1:221579-239959 GCF_001263275.1 Habropoda laboriosa | reverse complement strand
TCCTTTACTTTCGAGACTACGTCGCTCTGCCCTTTCATCCTGTCTTGCTAGCAATATTTTTTTTTTCAAAGAGGTTCGTGATTAACATGTTCACTGTCCTTTAGAACCACGTACGACTCGGGATAGTTTGAATTCTTCTGCATATTTTAATTCGGTACAGGAAGAAGCCTGTGTTGGAATTTTTGTGAAAATAATTTTAATTTGTAATTCTTTTGGACGATTGAGGGAAGTTAACTTTGTACTCGTAGCCTTTGGGGAGTGAATTTGTTAACTGAAGGATTTGCTCATTATTCTAATAACGAATTAAATTCATTTTGTTAGAATACTGTTATTAAAATTTTTGAAATTAATACTTTTATTAAAAATTAATTAAGCAGTTGTTTGAAGAGCAGAGGATTAGGGCGATGTCTATTTTCTAATTCAATTGTGTATTACAGAAATGTTTATATGTTGAGCAAATATTGAAGGAAGATTGTCACCGTGCAAATATTAGGGTTCGCCAAGAAAATTACAACGATGATACCTTTGATACGCTAAACTGATGGCTGGTGCACTTTGAACCCCACTCTATTGCACCCCATAATTTTCTTCCCCCTGTCGCAACGCCCTAATCCGAAGTCACTGCATGATTCCACCCGATCCACTTCCTACTTTAATGCGCGTGAGATGCACAAGCGTATTGATATTCGTGTAGTCGGAAATTTTGATCGATTAGTCGTCGCATAAGCCACGTCTCGTTTGCCTTTAACAAAGAGCTTTAACGGAATTGTTATATCTGGCTAATGATCGATCGAACTATTAACGAGAGGCACTACAAGTGTATTGAAATTTTTCATACATGTCGGATCTCTCGTATATTGAAGAATTGTCAATTTAATTACCAAGACTGATAATTATTCCTTAAATTCATTTATAGAAATTCGTAAAATGACACAGCGAATGAAAATTAAATTCCGGGGGTTTAAAATACAGAGAGAATATTTAAAAAGGAAACGGTGTCTAAATCAGCACTATATAGATTATCCAAAATTGAATATTTACCTTAAACTGCTGACATACTGACCCAATTACACTTTCAAGAAATCCCCTTTCATTGATCAATTAAAGCCCAAACTATCGTTCGATCTGCTTCCCGAGAAAACAACGCTGTCGAATTATTTCCAAATTCCCAAAAAAATCAAACTGAAAGTGTCATCGAAATAGGGCACGAGGCGTTAACGTGTAAAAAAAAAAAAAAATCTCACCGATCCATAAAACAGTTTCCATTCGGTGTAACAATTTCTTTTCACATCGCCCCCGTAATCGATTTTCAAGTTGTTTTGACAATTACGTCTAGCCAGATTCTTCGAAGGGACGTCAGGATCGCTTTTGTCATCCCCTAAACGAGATCAGTGTCTCCCATGGGATCACCTTGACGTGGAAAATCGCAGGCTGCAGACCGCGGGCGTGGTTCGCCGCGCGTATTTTCGCAGGCTGCGGCGCGTGCTGGCCCCGTCTTTCAAGGGGACCCATGGAAAAAGACCGGGTCCCATGAACGCCTCGTAGGCGTGACCCCATATGCCACTTTCGGCCATGCAACCTAACCGCTCGTCGATATGCATTGGCGCATTGTGCAGCCAGCTAATTTGCCCGGGGGGTTGAATGCGACGAAAAGGCGAGTGCAAGAATCTTTGGTCGAATTCTCGGAAAGAATTTCTTGGAGAGACCAAGCAGATGCTGAGTTAGGCGATGCGTAATTTGTCTTTCATCGTTGCAGCAACGAAAGAACTTTTTCTTCTCTATTCAGCTTGCGAAATTTGACGATGATAAGCTTCTCTTTGAACTCTTGTTCTTTATTACTTTCGTGAAATTAGACAAGCTTTTCTATATTTTAGCAATAATCTCTGAAGAATTTTGCGAAATTTTTGAAACTATGTTACCGTTATCGTTGAAAAGATACAAGTAAAAATTAATTCAACAGAAACTTCCTACCTTGGAACAAGCTAAACTAAAAATAAAATTTCCTGCCTGTAATCAATCAAACTACAGTTAAGAACCTAACACAAGTCGACCGACGTAAAAATTGATACGAACCACATATACACCGGTTTACCTCGGAAAAGACCGTTTTCGTCGATCATCGCCAAACGACCGGCAATAGTAGCTAAAAAGACGGATCACTTACCTCTGAACCAACGAGAATAAAAACACTCCAACTGTTGTCTAGAGGCTACTGAAAATAGCCGGGTGGTAAGCATAGAACACGTTTAATTCGCCCTTAACTCGCGAATGAATAATGAAAGCGTGTGCCATGGACTGAGCCGTTTGATCCATAACTCTCGTCTAGTCGCGGAATTACGAGCTCTTGGCGAGCGCCCTGTAATATCGGAGTTGGCGTGAAATAGAGCTGGGAAACGGTATGTATTCAGAGGTACAGGCACACGGTATTCTACATGATATTCGCACGTTTTATTGCCTTCTCGGTATACATTTTCGCTGTTCTTCCGCTCCGCGGCCCTGATGCAGCTGCGGTTAATCGCACGCTCGATCGATACGGTATCGTCCCGCGCACAGTACTCGTAGGATGGAAGCGGAGACACGCTTAAACGTAAGGAAATTATCTACAAGTACGACCTACGGCGGATACAGTCTAAGTAGGCGGTACGCTGTGCGAAAGCTATATACAAAGTTCTCTCCTATTTAGGATAAAGATATTTATTTACAACGTGGATTTTCGTTGAAAATCGGACGATTTCCCGGTGATTTCCGGCGAACGAAGGATATCTGTGAAAGAGATAGATGGGTGATGAAAACAGATTTTACTCGAACGTTTGTCTCCCGAAGAATTAGCTTGTCCCCAGAATACAATCTACGAGAATTCAAGAATATCGCACATATCGAGTCTTACTTGTAACACAGAACGTAATTTCTTTGCAAGAATAAATCGTATCTGTGACACAGTGTGATGTCAATTTTTTACCCACGAATTCAGTTTACAGAATCGAATTTTAAGACTAGACAGTTAAATAGTACTTAGGTATTAAACGTACAACAGGATCGACAAGCTCGGTACCAAAAGAACCGATCTATTTCGAGTAACATATACAGGAATTACCAAGAGAAGTTCACATCGCCCATCTGTCTTCTTCTACTCGAACCACTGTACAACCTCGTCACTGAACAATCCACCACCCACACCGTCTCCAATCATCCATCTACTCCAAATCCTCCTCAACACCAAACACCTTCAGCGTTCCATCTCGCGAGTAGCCGTAGATCGCGATTTTCACCGCGATTCTCTAAACAGTATCGAGGTAACAGTTCACTTCTAAGCATTCACTACCTGCCGGAAGAGCTGAGTCCACCGCGATGAGACGGTACGGTGAACGCTCTCAATCCAACACCGACTCCAATTCCAACTCCGCTGCTCAAAGGACTCTGCACCTGTCCGCTGAGGTTGATAGAAGAATTCACCAGTCCAAGAGCATCGCCGAGGACCGAGGACGAAGCGCTGGACGCTGGACTCTCGCTGGCTGGTCTAACTCTGGGCGGCCTGGCGCACTTCTCCAAATGATGATGGTGAGATCTCACTGCCAGTCGACTGACGTGCACCGGAATCGGCACCACGATCCTTGTACCGTTTCCAGAATGTTGACCAGTCGCTCCGTTGTGTCTGCTAGAGGCTCCAGCAGTCGCCATACTCGTTGCACCGGAACCAACTCCACCGCCACTCAATCCTGCCTTCACTCTTTTCCACTTGGCTCGACGATTTTGAAACCAGATCTTCACCTGGACCTCTGATAATTTTAGAGCATGAGCGATGTGCGATCTTTCGGTGAGACTGAGGTACTTCTTCGCGTGAAATTCGCGTTCGAGTTCCAGTAATTGTTCGGAAGTGAAGGCTGTTCGTCTGCGTCTGGCCTTGTTGTTGCTGGACCCACTGGTTGAGGTGGTTTGACCGTTTTCCAGGGAACCTCCGGGACTCACGTTGCTGGACGCGTTGCTGGACATTGTGTCTGTGGCGTCGTGGCCATCGCCGGCTACGCTCAACCCTCCGCCCTCGTCTTCGCTGTCCGCTGACACGCGGCCGTTCTCCGAGCCTGGAAAAGAGAGGAATTTTCGAGAGGTGAATTTAGGGAAAAATTGCTGGAGTTGAGAAAGAATCGAGGATCTTGAATCTCTTAACGTGAACAAATTAAGGACCTTGACTCTCTGAGAGTTGAATTCGTCGAAGATTATTGGAATTGATCGACTTGAGAAGAGAAAGTTTTCTTTTAGTAAATTTGAAAAAATTAAGGATCTCGAATATCTCAGAGATGAATTCGTCGAAGATCATTGGAATTGATCGACTTGAGAAGGGGAACTTTTCTTTCGATAAATTTGAAAGAATTAAGAAACTTGTCCGTCTGAAGACGCTACGAGAATTTAAATCAGAGATACTTAAAACATTAAGTGATCATTGGAAATAGTTTCCAACGTTTTTCCATTTATTTCGCCATAATGGTTTACAAATGTTATTTCACTACAAATTCACCGGTTAAAGCAATCGATCTACACCTAACGCTGAATGGAATTTCAATGACCACGTTTCAGAAAGTACATTTTCGTTGCTTGTCAAGGAGTACGTTCAGTGCCACGTCATTAAGTCGTCGAACGATTGCACCGCGACCCGATGGAAGCCAATTAACATCGGTACAGTTTGAGAATAAGAAGATTTAATATGCAGGACATGCAACTCGCTCGGCCATAAATTCTATAACTCCCGATCGAAGTTTCATTCGCTGACTCTGTTATTTTCCACGTGTTTCATTCTTTTTTCCCCCTGTTTCCTTACGAAGCCAGCTGAACATTCTACTTATTGCAGTCGACCTCGGATAAAGTATGATATTTTATGACTTTTGCCGTATTTTATACACTTCGCTTGCCATGCGGATAAAATATTAAACGGAATAAAGGTTTCCTTTTGAAATGGTAATGAAGAAACAAGAGCAAAGTGCGAGTAAAAAAATACGGCTCGTAGCGTGGATTAATGGAACATCAAACCGATATCATAAATAATTCAGTGTCTCTGTGTGGATATCCAGTGTTTAGACAAAATATTGCAGTAACGTATACAGTGCTCGATAATTTTACGAAAGACGGCTGAGAAGAGAAATATAAGAAACATAAGACGACAAAAATTGCAGAGAAATTATAGAGAAAGTATCGAATTTAACCTTTCTGCAGTTAACAATGGAAATCTTCGAGAAAGACTGAAAGGTAACCCTGAAATATCGTTGAAAAGTCTCGCAAATCTTCCGTTCCCTCGTTTCTGCATAACTAAACATTTTCCAAAATACTCACAATTGAGAAAACAATTTTTTAGCAGCGATCTGTTGCAACGATCGTTCAGTTCACTCCAATTTCCCACGAATAAGTTAACGGCCGTCGCTCTCTCAACAGCTGTCTGTCTTCGAGTTCATACTTTCCGTCTTTTATTCATTTTCGTGTTTACGATCGTTCCCGTGGAAGCGAGACGAAGGCGAAGTTTCCGCGACGGGAGTTTGATGCACCCGCGTCTTTATTAATTCACGGAGTTTCGATTGAACAGGCCATACACTTCCGCGAGCAAGACGAGCCCGCGACGTTCTCCAACAGTCCCACGGACAAACGTTCGGGCGTTGTCCCCGCGTAGTCTTTACACTTTGTATGATAGAAGAAGCGAGCTGATCGATCCGAGCTAAAACGATATTCTTACATCTCTATTCCGTTCCTCCTCCACGCCATTACGCTCGAATAGAGCAATTGCTCGATATCGAGGTAATAGAAACGATGGCTTGTAATGGAACAGATGGGCTGTTAAGGTTTAACTTTTTAATGGAGATGGAAATGCCATTTAAATGTTATCTACTCTTCGAAAATTGCGAAGAAGTTGGAACCAGCTGCGTTCAAGAAGCTTTTAAGTGTTTTCAGAGAAATGTTAAGTTGAAGATTTCGATGATGAATATTTTTAGAGGAACATTTGAAAATTATTAGAAGTAAATCTATCTAGAATACAAGAATTTTAAATTGATAATAAACTTAGTCATTCCCTTAGCTCCACAGTAATTCTAATTCCCAATAAATACCTCTTCGGAATTGACGCGAACTTTAACTAGAGTGCGTAAGTTCTTAAGCCAGTGAGTTGAACGCGAGCTAAGAAAGTTGTTACGGACTCGCCAACAATGACGAGCAGCGAAACTTTCCAAATCGATATAATGTGCAAATTGTTTGTCAACGGATGCACATTTTTCCGAGATGAAACAACGCGAGTGTATCGTCTAAACTGAACGTCTCCAGACAATTCGAGAACTCGACGATACGCTGGATGCTTGTACAGAGTCCGGTGACTGTTTCAGCATGAAAGATCGCCTGATTTCTGTTATCGTATGCGATTATCAGAGGAACACGCAGCACTGTTCGTTGTCTATGCTCTCGCGAGTACACTGTTCAACGAGATACTGGCGATTCGCCAAATCGGAGTTCGATCCGATTTCTGCACCCGTCGGAATGGCGCTCTACTCGTAGAACTATACATCTTCGCGATACATTCTCGTTCGACCGACGTCTTGAAGAATTGAAACAGATGTATCTCCTTGGTGAATAGGTGCTTCCTCGATTTTACGCAGAAACTCTTGGTCGTACTTTGTTATATCAAATGAGAAATGATTTTTCTTCGATGAAAATTAAGTGAAACGCGTGACAATTGCTACAACGATTGCTTATAGTAATTGTACACTGCCTATATGAATTTTTATTACAAGAAATAGCGTCAAATTACTGTAGCACGTTGTATTTATAAAATTGTCAAAGTAAGTAATTGAGATAAAATTAACTAAGCAATGAGACATCTTCGATTTAATTTGGAAGATATTTCTTCTTCGAATTATCATTGTTCTTTCTTCGCGGTTCCCTTTCAATCGTCAAAATGCACCACCGGTACAAAGTGGAAACAGCGTTGTTTAATCCACACGCCGCGACAGTGAATTTCATTTCACGTTCTGTCGATGGCTGCATCGCCGAGCTGTAAATGCCTGAATAATTCACCCACAAAGACGTATATAGGTTACGTCGACGCAGTTGCATTAAATACAGGATTATTCATTAGACTCTTATCGATGTACTAATTTTACGTGTCAGATTACCTTGGTCCTCGATGAAAATTAGACGAAGCTTTAGCCGCGCAACAAATCGATACGCAAACAGAACAGAAGCCATATTCAGCGATGTACTTACAGAAAAATCGTCTTTCCCACGAATAATAGAATTTGCCTGCAAATATTCCAACTTGATTCCCATTCATGATAATTACATCGACGTAATGAAAATTCGTTCTTCTTTCTAAGTTGTCCGGAATAAACGAATCCTTTATTTCGCAAGGCCATTAAATGTATCGACTAATCGAAGGGTCCAATTCTGACCGTGTTCATACGAGGGGACAAGGTTTTTTTCTCCGCTAGAATTTAGGTTCTCGATGCGAATAGGAACGCGGGGCGATCCTCCCTTGTCGTGTCACTCGCCACGAGGTTCACGATGGGCAATGAATAAGGAAAAATCGCGAATCGAAGATTCTGCTGGAAAAGCAAAAAGAATCTCTTTTTACCATTCCTCTGTTCGTTCGTTAACGAAAGAATAAGTTTGCAAGCGAAATTCGTTCGGTGATCATTCGCAAGAAACGAAATCAGAATACGGGATAATTATACTTGTAAGAGAAAACAGAAGGATATAAATATTAGCGTAACTTCCGTTTCAATTAGAGCGATAATTGCAGAAATCGTGGCAAACGACGGCGATTTCTTTTTTATGCGGCTCGTCGTTCGTTCTATGTATTTCTGGTCGCGCCGCATAAAATTAAAATCCCGGTTATTGTCTTCCAACCGATCATTTGCCTGACGTCACTTGCACTCACGATCAATGCGACTAGCTGCATTGCTGCTAAATGAACGATGCTGCTTTCACGTGCAGACAACATCGTTTATCGGAATCGTAGGGTAAATTTCATTTTTTCGTGTCAACCAAGTCAGAAACGAATTTCTAATCGATAGAAGAAGCCGGTGAAAAAGCTACTCAGCCTTTCTTCTGATATAAACTACTGTTGTTTACATCTTGCATGTTTAGCTGTTTCAATTTTTGGTAAAAAGTAAAAATAATACAGGTTAATTTTTACGTTACTCAGAAAAATCAATTTTATGTGAAAATTGGAAAGTAGAATTGGATCAGATTGAGATACAAAGAAGCACTCGATTCTGTTTCAAATATAAAGAACAGTTTTACGGACGTTTCTAGCAGACAAAACGAGCTATTTCTAAAATTCCAACGAAAGATCGAAGTTCGGACTAGAATCTGCTGTGGAAAGAATGAATGGCAATCGAACAACAGAAATAGCAGGAATATTTTTACGAAAGACAAATGCTTCTAACGGAATCTTAATGTTTCAAGCACACCGTGAAAAGAAATTCGAGTGCAGAGTGAATTATAAAATGAAACTGTCAAATCCATTTTCCGTTTCCATTTGCTGAGACGATAATTTATGCATATGTCAATCTCTAGTCGTTACATTCGAACGTGTCTGAGAATACAATGAGTTCTTTAAGTTGCTATAAATTCTCGAATAGCTGGGAACTTCTCATTCATTCCTTCCAGAGTTCGTTCGTTAAATAATTCCGTTTAATTCACGATCGATACGTCATTCTTAAGATTCTATTCGTTTTTAAGAATTTCTTCGTCCACGCCGTCTCATTAGCGCGATTAATTTTGAGAATCAACTGCGCCACTCTGCATCAATGCAACGTCGATCTTTCTCTCGATAAAAGGAAATGGCTTACAATTTTTCGCGGCTCGAAAAATAGTCGTTAACTTTTCTCTTCCATTTGAATCCTTACTGTAACAGCTTATTCGTAGAAATACTGTAATGCAATATTTAATAGAGCAAACATCCTGCATCGATCAATTTTTCTCTAAAAGATTGACAATCGTAACAGATATAAATGTGTACGTCACTGTTAATTTCGCGAGATTACCGGAATATAGAATTTCATCCGAAAGTTTTTTATTCCACATGAATCATATAATAAACCTTACGATTCACATTCCACGATTTCTAAATCAAATCAACAGTCTCGCACGATTCATTCATATATTCACTTCGCCATAAACTGAGTGACACAATTAAGAAATTGAAGCCGTTTCAAGACTCAGCGCGACTCGTTTAAAGCAGTCCAGACACCACGTAAATAGAATTAGTACATGAACGAGCGATCGATCATCTCTTAACTGGAATTCACGTGAAATCGAGGCGATAACTTGGTGAATGAAAACTACGAATTCAGGGATACACGATCAAACATTGAAAACGGGAACAGCAATAGTAACAGTGACTACAAATTCTGTGTTATTGAAGACATTTAACAACCTCGGATTGGACATCAAATTCGTTTCTGACTTAATTAAACAAATGAGCAGTTCAGGCAGCAATTTTTTAATTGAGAATCTTTTGATGTGAACGAGTACCAAGGCAAGATCTATAGAGCAATCAATTTCTGCATCTTTTAGGTACCGTTAATAGAAGCGACAGAGAACAGAAAGAAATTTGAACTAAATTTATCAATCTTACAAACATTTCACAGTTAACCCTTTGAGGGCGATAAGGCGTTCACAAAACATTATGAGCGCACCCAATAAACTCACATTCTTTTTCAGTAATAAAAATAATTAACGTGAACGTGAACTCATGTTTTGTCATTTATTTGAGGAAATGTGATTTTTGGATGATTTAGTTTCACAAAAAAAATTGAAGTAGCGACATAATTACGCATCGTCCTCCTAAAGGGTTAATACACTTTCAATTCCTCGCACATATTTTCATTCCTGGAACTCTCTGTTTAACCTACAGAACCTACGAAAATTTGAAAATTTCACAGAGCACAAAATCTCCCGTCTTCATTCTCAAATCTCTCCATTATCATCAAACCCGAAACAATTCCACGAAGCACAAAATCACCGTTCGATACTCCATAACTCAATCGCACACCTCTCAAGCCGAAGCGTGAAACGAAACGACAAAAGAATTCTCTTTATCGAGATTTCCTCGGCGTCTAGCGAGACTTGAAAAGGAAACATAAAACAACGAATTGGGGGGTTCGAACGAGAAGAAGGAACGATACAGGTGGATCGTTTCCGATTGTCAGGGGCCAAGAATAGAGAGGGCATGCGTCTCGGTCGGTGTGTTCGTCGTAACGATCGGCAGCACACCGGTTCGGCACGGTGCGTCATAAATGACCGATGACAGATTCCTCGAAGCCATTTCGTTGCGCATACGAAATCGCCTCGGTCGGCGGTACATCAATAAAAAGTGATCGGCCACGAATAAATGCGCGCGACTTCGTCGATCGTCCGTTCGCCCCGCCGCGCCGCCTTCGGAAATACGTGATCGGCGAGTTTCGACTTTCCATCCAACATCACCTCCCCCTTCCACCCTGAGCTACGACCAAACCCCATTACGGCACTATTCGCGCCACTCGAAACAATTAGCTGGTCACATTTTCCCCGACAATCAGACCGTTCGAGATCGAACAAGTGCGCGCGAAACGAACGCGACGGTAGTTTTTTTGGGGGGGAAAATGTGATTCTTAGGGAAAGTAGCGTGGGAAAATGAGCACGTTTAGTTTCGTGTAGGATACAATTTGTGAGAACAATGTGATTAACGGAAGTTACTATTCGGGATATGTGAGAAAGTTCTCTGAAGAGATTTATCGAGAAAAGCTTGATACCTGCTGAGTGACGTCAAATTTCTAGCATTTTTCAAGTTTTGCAATGCAGCACTTTTCAGTAAGTACTTGTATTTCTTTTTTTTAAACGATTCACATTATGAGTGAATATATTAAAGTTGCATAGTTGTTTTGAACGATTAAGACACAAAATGTAAGGTTACCTAGCTACTTTTCAAATGGAATTGAATTCCGTGAACACGAGGGTCGTCGTAATTAGGCTAAAGTGATTTGTGCAGATGATTCTTCAATTATTCCGTGCAGTGTCCTCGGGAGGAGCGAGGGGGTAATAAATTGGTCGAAATGGGAACGAAAAGTGATTAGTAATCAAGCAGCGTGTTACGTGACTTGGTTGATTCGTGATCGGAGTTCACTAACTCGAATAACACTGTTTGGAGCAATTATGATTCTCATTTTCATTAACAAACGTTCGATTCTTCGAATCCAAACGTCGCCGGACTGATCGAACCTCGTTCACACCGTACAAAACAGCGCTGGCGAACGAAGTAGAAAAATCTCGAATATATCCGTCATCTTCCTCCAACGCGCGAAGTGCGAAAGTGTTAAGAAAAAAAAAAAAAAAAAGAAAGCGAAAGAAACGAACGAACGACACCTGTATCATCCGAGAAATGCGAATTAAAAAAAATCGCGATGAACGTTTATGGATTCCAGGAGCGTATCCTCGACTACGATCGCAGACGCCACGATCGAAGCCGGCAAAGGGCCCGAGATCCACAGTAGCGTGCATAAATTATAGTCGTCCCAAAGTCAAATCTCACACAGCTCGCACACACACCTGTAAAATTCTGTACGCACACGCGCTTAAGTACGTGATACGGTACTCGGTAAGTCCTGGCCGAATTTCAAACGCTCGACGACCCTTCGAGGAAGAAACCCTGTTCCTCGAAGGCAGGGGCGACGTTCGGAAATTTCTTCGATTCCGTCGATAATTCATCGAATATATTTCCCGTTGAATCGGTGCTGGATGAAACGTACCGTGAAATTTTCTCGATATCGTCATAATTATTTCCTACCGTTAGAATTTCCATTTTTTTCTTTTATATTAAACACTAGTGTGTATTTGAATTGAATTGTCCGTTCGAAGTTATGCTTGCCGAGAGAATTATTTGACAAGCTTGCCCGAGAGAGGCAGTCGATACTTCAAAACTACAAGGTGTTCTTTTCATACGATCATTTTGAAACTAGGACGAGAGCTACAGCCTAGCTGTTTCAACATTTAAAGGATAATTAGATGGTAAGAGATATTGCATTGTCTAACAAGGTTTAGCCTCTATAGGTATAAGGTTATAAGTTCGCAATTATAAAGTGTACTTTTTATTCCCGGTTGGAAATGTACAATTTTTCATACGAAGTGATCGATCGTCTTAATTTTTGTCTCGCAGAGATGTTAATACTGATAAATTTTTCTGTCACTCGATAAATAAGAAATTAAACAGCTGTGAAATAGGGTATCGAAATGATGTGAATAAATATGATTGAATATACTTATTGTTGAAATTTTTACGGATAAATAGTGAATGAAGTGATACGAAAGTTTTCACTCAGAAAGTTTCATTGACGAAGGAAGTTCGCGTGGGTAAATACTGTTACTACCCTGATAAAGACTTTGTCGTTTATTTCAATTACTAATTGCTACCGTATTTCGTCAGTCCTAGAAATAATTGAAACGATCACTCCCGCATCCTGTTAACGCTAACAACCGTCAGACGTTGAGCTATGGTATACAGCTTGCCCGTGCTTCGAATATAAAATTACCAATGGCTGTAAGTTAATAGCGGAATATAAATAAATAGGTATTTCACGATCCCGTTCACATGACGGTGCACTGTCGTTAATAAACCATTGGGAACGAAATGACAGGATAAAAATAAGTATCGATATGAATTGAGAGGAATCCGAGAAACCGATGAAAAATGTGCATGCGAAATGCTGCGGTCGTTAAATCAAAAAGAAACAGCGAGGTAATTTATTTTTTACATTTTTTGCATTTTTCAGGAGAGAAGGAAATCACTTTGTCGATCACATTTGCACTAATTTTATAATACAAATGGCATAGTTAATGGATAAAATCAGCGCAAAGGTGACTGACAAAATTCAGCTCTTCTCTTCCGAAAAAAAACACTATGTTTCTGCGATACAAGAAAATCTCAAAGCACAGCTAGATTTAAGAATAAATTAAACAACACTCCCCGTTATCACCGCATCTCTGCAATTATTACAAAAAGACCGAACTAAAAATAGTGACGAATTGTACCGCAACCTCTTTCTAAAACTTCATAATTCACTCTCAAAACTGAAATTACTCGGCACAGTCAAAAATCACGAATAAGAGGAGCAAGAAAAGGAAAGAACGTTATTCGCTATCTTTATTCATAAACTTACCGTGTCTCGATTTCGAGAGATCGTGCGCAGGTGATGCCGGTGAATCGATACTACCATCGTCCTCGCTGTCCGTGAAGCTTGTCGAGCCACGATGATTCGAGCCACGCTGACAAGCAGCCGGATAAGCCGCGCCTTGAAGGTGATTCGTGCCTGGACCGAGATGCTGCGACAGCCGATTCTGATAAAGATCCTGGTGTGACGGATAACTGGCCGAGGTGTGCGCTGGTAGCATCGGAACACCGGAAGTGCCGCCGTTGCCGTACATTCGCATTGGTAACCATGCACCATACAAACTGAGTGGCACTCCAAAACCTATCGAATCGAAACATAAATAATGCATGGTAAGTACTTGGCGAACGAAATATTTCATTCGATTAATTGATTAAATTTGTAACAATTGATAATTCATGGTAATTGTAAGATGGAATAATTCTTCTTCTAAAATGAAACACGATTCCTACTTCTTCTTTTAAATTTCCAATTCGAATCGAGTGTATTTTGTAAATGTTTCACAGTTATGAAATTTTACTTTTTATCGAGGATTACGTTTTCATAAAATGTTCCTTTTTATCGATCTACGTTATCCACGACATAAGTGCACGTTACTTTTTTACGTTTTAATTGCGTGATTCATTTTAGAACGCGATATACTAATTATTTCTATGATACGCTGTGTTGTGCACGAAGATAGGAGCATTTAGGTGCTTAGGGTGACATTGTTGCGATAAATGTTACGAGGTATAACGTAATCGCTATAAAGCGATGAATAATACTTGAAACGAGAAGTCGTTTAATTGTTATTTCACTGGGTAATATGCGTACGATGACTCGGTGTTAATGATTTACCGAATGGAAAGGTGTACAATCTTAAATCGAAGCTTATCACGATCTCGAGATATGATGTAACATTTCATACGTTTAGCGGGACTTATTTTAAGAAGTGAACTTCATTCTGCGGCAAAAGTAGGACGTGCTCGGACTAAATTATGCATGCTACATCCGGTAATTGCTGGATCGCAAAATGAAAAGCCGGTTGTAAAGTATGTAACGGCGGTTAATTATTAAAAAAGCAGGTTCGGTCATTGCTTGACATTAACCGTAGGTAGGACATATATATGTGTATGTATAAATTCATAGACCGATTTGAAAATTTCAATATTCGTTTCCTCCCTTTTTCGAAAAGTCCGTATAATTCACGCGAGCTGATAAATCTAACGACTATATGTAAATTACGAATTGAGCGTTGCTATTGATCCTCCAGTAACGTGGTTGTTAATCAAATATTCATCCGAAACAAAAGATGAACGATGTTTCGTACATTGTTGGCCATTGAGATTTAAACAAGTCGACTCGGATAACAAATAAATTCTTGGTATCGGTGAAAGAAGCTTCTGAACGCGCGTATGATGAACTGCAGGTACCTACTTTCGATTAAACGAATATACGTAATCGTGGTTGTATAACACGTAATAATAAGTTCAATAGCAATATATTTTCTAACAATAATTTCATAATAACTATAAACCACGTAAAAAAGGAATAATGATAAGCTGATCAACGATTTCTTATTATATCTCGCAATAAATTCTCACGTACTCTCTGATATCACTAACAACGCGGTTCTACTGTTTTACTCCCTGTTTCTCTCTATGATCCGCTCGTTTTCCAAATCTCGAGACGATTCGACAAACACACTACATTCACTCGCAACATATTATTAAACCAATTCCACAGTAATAATTATGCAAGGTGAGAATGTAATTATGCATTGCACAGTTGGTCACACAGGTTCACAATCTAATTTACGCTGTTAACACTAGGACTAACGAAATTTATGCGCGGGACTACAATTGTTAGAAGTGTTACAGTATTCGTAATTATCAGAGCTGTAAGAATTTTGAAAGTTTTCAGGTATATCGTAGCCTGAAAATTGATTAAAAATTAATAGAGGACTTTGACGATTAAAAATTTCAAATATATAGAGTTTATTCTACAAAGCGATAAATTACAAGCGAAGAAACCACAAATCACCTTTATCGGGGAGAAAATATATCGTTTCACGAACGTCAGGGAAAGTATCAAATGAAAACAAGAAACTGTGTAGATAAGGAAGAGGTACGAGAAATATGTTGCATGCAGTTTTAAACACAAACCAACCAGGAGGTAGAGCACTTGCAGCTGCTGTCGCCAAGTAATGTCGCTGATAAAGATACTCCCTATCTCGATCAGAATCTTCTTCGTTTTCGTTTCTCCTTTCTCCGTGTGTACCCGGCTCGCAGTTTCCCTTCTGTGCTCCACAATTCCCTATCAAACTCTCGATCGTGAAGGGTTTCGGTGTTGGTCGACGCGTCAACTTCGATTCCGCGATCGAAGACTCGAGTTCGTCGCTCGCGGATCCGACGTCCAGTTCCGTTTCCTCCACGTTGGAGTCCATCTTTCTTTCTCGATTAAAATCCCACGGCAACGAGCAGTATTTTTATCGTTTCACGATTTTAGATTCTGCACTTTTGCTTTCGAGTGTTCGATGATTTTTTACGTTATCATCGGTATCAAGTTGCTGTTTAATAATTAATATTCGACCACATTGCACTGGTGTTTTACTAATATTGAAGTCGATAGTGTCTAGTGCTCTGTTTTAAAATTGAACGTGTGAATTTTGTAGATTTCTCGGTGCGAAAGTTGCATGGCACTTGCATCTTTTGAATAAGAGAGAATATTGTTGTGTCGCAGCATGCAGCATTTATAAGAGTGCGTATATTGAAATGCCTGCGTGCATGAATGAGTCCATCATGAAGATTTGTTCGTAACTTCAAATTTACTTAATTGCTAAGACGAATATCTTGTTTGCTTGTTCTATAATATACGTGATACTTCTGTTATAGGTAGTACTTCTTAAAATCCACGAAAGCGCATATTACTTGGCGCATGGAATTTGTTAACAGTAAGTACGTTTTTCAATATTTCTACCAATCACGTTTACACGTCACAGTCTCTACAACTTCCATTGAAAAACACAAGTAAGTGACAATTTTTCATATTACAATCTCCATCGATCCTTCTTCAGAACGATCATCTACAAACTTAGTCAGCGATCCACCGTATAAACTCCTCCAGTTCCTCCTCGCAAAATCTACCTCTCCAATCCAAAAAGAAAAACTCCACCAAAAGAACAATTACACCTCTCAACTTGCGTAACTTCAAAATCCACATAAATCACAGATGCAGTTCCTCAATCTTCTTCCATTCACCGATCAAAAATAACGTCCTCCAGAATCAAACTGTAGGTCCATATAAAAATCCCCGGTCTTCAAATGTCATTCTCCTGTCGTCCTCGAAAAATCACCAAGAAAATCCAATTCACACAGAAACAGAAACTTCTTCCCCCTCCCCCCGGGAAACTTATATCGCGAGAAACTGGACCGCGGCTCGTTCGATTTCCGTCTCTGGGCCCGTGTCCCTTCCCGTTGCCATGCCGGAGGCGCGGGTGCGCGTTCGGAACGCGATCAAGGGAGCCAGAGGGGGCGAAAGAGGGAAAAAAAAGCACGTGGAGAGGACCGTATCGGGCACGAGTCGACGGGCAACTGGCGGCCGGCGGCGAGCCGCATTTCAATTGCTGGGGCCGCGGCCGTGACGCGCCGACTCGCGGCGGCGTGGCAGCTGGCGTGGCCGCGTAACCGCACGGACGCGGTTACGCCGCGACGCCGATTGGTCGTTGCGCGAGCCAACTGCGTTCACGGACGCGCCTACCGATCCGTGGACCGCCATCTTGCTGCCGTGGCCGCTTTTGTCCTTCCGCGCTCGCGATCCGCCGGCGTGATCGAGCTTGGACCAAGGGTGAATTTCGCCCGTACGTCGCCGAATATCCTGGCATCGATTTCCCGTTAATTGCCGCCTCTGCTGGACCCATACCGCCGTGTATTTTATGGATTTCATGGGATTCCTGTTTCCATTTTCATTTTGCTTTTTATTGCTTCTCGCTTCTCCACGGAGTTTTCAGGCGAGATTTAGGGAGTTTGGAGTGGTCCTTTGGAGATTTGAAGTAGATTGAAGAGGATGTAGATGGTTTTTAGGTTAGTTAGAATAGATGAAACTTTTTTGGGGGTGAGATTACTTTTTGGTTTAGTGAAGATTCGAATTTAGGAAAATTTGTGTCGAATAGAGTGAAAATCAGATTTTCTGCTTCTCTTGTCAAATTTGTGGACTGGTTTTTAGTTCATTTTCATTCTCGTGTCTCCAAGTTTGAATCTTTCGATAGAGGTGGATATTTTATTGAACGCATTTCACATTATTGGTTTCAGTAGGTAAGAAAAGGTAATGGTGATGTATATAGCTACTTGAATTTTTGATTAGTCTTTAATCTGTCACTTCTGAAGATTATGAAGAATGTATTAGGTCGTGCAATAGAAATGTCCGATTGAAATGCCACGTTCTACTTGACTGGCGTCTAATACGAACCCTTAAATTAGCACGAAAAACTAGAACGTTCTCTCAAAATTCTGCTTTAAATACACCAGGTGCATGCATCACTAATTTTGCCTAACTGACGCATGTCAAAAAATGGAATTCTACATTCGAAGATGTTCATCCTACATATATCACCTTTTAAATATTTCCGCACAATTTTAACTATCTTTTCATTTTATTCAAAAAACGAAGCTACAAGTAACGCTCTAAAATAACAACCAATTTCACCAAATACTTATCTTCCCACAATGTTCACTTACCCCAATCAAACGTCGATCTTCAAACCTTCCAAAAATCCAAACTTCACGTCTCACACTAAACCACCAATGCTCCCATAACCTAAAGCTCGTTTAACTCCTCCCCATCCCGCCGAGTATTCTCACGAAAATCACCTACATCCTCGATACCGCGATACCAAAAGCGAACCAACTCATTTCAAATTGTCGATCGATTCTCGAGGATGAACGGCCATAGTCGAGGAAAGGTATGGAGTTAAATGCACATCGACATTGTGTTTCGGTGTCGAGCAGCGTCCACGATCTCGATGACGCTGAGCGGATTGACACCGAGAAGGGTACATCGTTATCCTGCGAGTGGACTGGCTGGTTCGAAGATCGGTCGGATAAACGCGCTCGTTAAGGAAGCGTGATGCGGGGGTGGCACGGCGAGCGACCTAATGGGAAACACGTTCATCGGTGGCGTTCGCGGGCGAACGATAAAAATACAAGAGACGCGGTTGGTGGGCTTATG
>NW_017100500.1:203720-221556 GCF_001263275.1 Habropoda laboriosa | reverse complement strand
ACGCTGATCGCTTTGCATACTCGTTATGACGTAAATACAACCCACGTGACCGGCCGCGTCTAATAACGCGTCGATTATGCACACGAGTCGAGCCACCCGAAATAGCTCATTGCACCTGATTTTGGTCAATGTTAATTTCGATGAGTAATAGTTGCTGCTGCTAATTTTAGCAACAGGTATTAGTGACGCCATAAATAAAATGCATAAAATTGCGTATGAAAATTAAGGTGTTTGAAATTTTTTAAAAGTGACCAATATTTGCTGAAAACCAGCTTGTGATCACACCTAGTCACCTCTGTCGAGGTTCTTGGAGAAAATTATTTAACAATTCATACTGCAAATGTAGATTCATCAAAATTCAGTTGTAGTTAAAATTTCGTTACAATTAAACCTGTTTAATTAAATCAATTACAAACGAAAATGGAATGCAAAGAGATGAAAATTTCTCGAAACTAACTTAAAAAATGTTGAAAAATACGAGATGAAAATATTCATTAAATTGTTTAGAGGTGAATGATATTCTTCATCTTTACAAAAATTTGTCGTCTCCTAAAAAATACCATTTCCTCGTTACAATAGACGTATTGCTTCACGATGAACTAAACAATGGGAAAAAAGAAACACCGAGGAAGGATTTAATTATCTACCCGCGCATAATTCCTCGTTCATCATAAAGAACCTCCGTGGCAGGTTACACCCATGCGTCGTTTCTTCTGCTTGTAGGCGTTTCCAAGCTGGCTAATCGGTACATCACGCTAATAGTGTCGCTATTTCGGCACTCGTTAACGCGACACGGCTCTAATTGAGCCTTACAGAATCTAAAGTTAAACGGCTGGTCGTTATACGAAGCGCAAGGCCATACATCTTCGAGCTCGTTTCGACGACGACACCCTTTGTAGAACTGAAAAATTATTCCACCAATTAATTCATCGATCGGTATATCTGTGTAAACACTATTACCACAACTTCACCATTCATCCTTTCCCTATCTTGAAAGTAATTTCACTCACTGATGACAGAATTAAGTAGGAAAGAACCTACAGACACACGGTCTTTTATTCTCAGAGGTTTGAACGGTCTTTAAATATTGTAAAATACGCGGTTTCTACGAGGTGCTGTCAGGAGAAGTTTATCGTGCGGGGAAAACCGCCTCGACAAAAGTTACTCGAGTGACAGCGAAGCGGAAATGAGTATCAACCGGATCTGCAGCCGGATACGGAGCTTGACAAAGTAGCACTTAACGGGTTGTAAAGCAAGATGAAAGTGCTGTAAATAAAACTAGAGAAGCTGTTCGTTCTGTCAAAGTGTAATTGAGACAAGGTTTACGGGAAAAATCGAACAGAGAAATTCTACGAACTTAAATTCTCCATTTTCCTCCTACTTTACTTCTACACAAATATTAACAAAATAACGATTCTATATTCATCCATGAATACTCTTTCACCGTTAAATTCCGATAATTGTTTCATCGTGAAAATTAGTTTGAAAGCTGCGAAAGGGGGACCTTCTCGCAGAAATATCTCTCTGTGAAGAAATGATAAACTCAGAAGGCTCTACTGGGTTGAAAATTCACGAGGCATTCATTCCTGCCACCGTTTCTCCCCATTTCACGCGCGTCTACACGCGGGACGCGGATTTTCCCGAGCAAAATCTCTAGGCGTGCAGGACGAGTGGAAGACACGCGCAAGGAGATTCAGACACGAATACTCAGACGGCCCTAAATCTTGTCTCGCGAGGCGAGCCGGTGGGATCCTCTTTATTTTGCTCTGCGGAGGCGTCGTTGCGCGCGAACCGCGAGCTTTCGTTACGCACGTGTGAACGGAAGCGTCGACTCTTAAACGCCTCGGTTCTTAAGAGCGCCGCGACGCTCCCCAGCAAAAGCACGAGTTTTAATTGCCTGCTGTTTCGCCGGCCAAACGGAACGATACAGTACAGTACCGTTTAGAATTTTTCGAACATGCTGGAGAGATGAGGAGAGAGAGCAGTATTTGTTAGTTTGGCGAGGATCTTTCGCCGATCACTTGTTGTGATCCGTTTTGAAACCGAGGGCAATTACTCTACTTTCGTTTTTAAAACTTTCTCGCTAAACTGATATTCTAATATGTAACGATAGTTCGAATAGGAAAATTGATAAGTTTCGAACAAGGACGTCCTTGGGTAGGTTGATAGCGCGGAGTCTTCGGTGATCGTCGAAGTGCAGCATCCAAAGTTGCAGTTCTCATAAAGATGGGTGACCGTGGGAGAAAAAAAAAAATATAAATAAATACATAATTGAATTTGTTAATTACAGAGAATTTAAAACTACATTTCACATATACTTTAATTTCTCCGTTAATTATAAAGTTATTACACGTGCTGTGCTGGTTTCGTGATTCGTTAAATATTGCTCGCTTAATGTGAAAATTAGAATAAATTTTCAAGTATAAATAAGCGGAGAGAGTTAAAATTTGAATTGAATGGAAGGTACCGTATACATTCGACGACTACTCATTTTCTTTCCAACTTTTCCTTCCTTTTATCTTTCTCGGACAATTTGCCCCTCCCGCGTTCCTCTTCTGCCTCCTTGCTTTCCTACGCTTCTCTTTCTTCTCTTTCCCGCGTTTATGGGATGTTACCGTCGAGTTCTTTTTTCCCGATTCGCAGACTAATGGGATGTTTATGGTTCGCGATGATTTACAGCGAAACGCTCTGTGCCGAATTTCGAACGAAATGAAGCTATGAGCGCAAGTTCAAATGTGCCGCGTAATTGAAAAACATCTCAATGAAAACATACTCGCTTTTAACCACCCTATTAAAATCACGAAAATGTTAATACTGTATTTCAAACAAACCACCTAAATCATAAGTTAGTATTGCAAGATCTCCAACTAAGAAAACAAAAGAGGCTCCATTTTTGCATATTTTAATTTCTTCCATATCGAAGCAAACTTGTTTTCATATATTAACAAACTATAACACAATTTTATTTCATTCCTATTACCAATTCCCCATCATAACCCCATTGTCCTTAACACTAGAAGCGTCAGCCGGATCAAAATGGCCCATCAGCAACTTTCTAAGAAAACCAAACATTCTCCACGGATTATCGTGGTATTATCGTTTCCAACTTCCCGACTTTGATCTCTACGTGTATACCTACTTCTACCTGCATCAATCACCTTTGACACTCAAAAAAATTCACATTTGGAAAGTGAATTTCAGCTAATGGCTCATTTTGTCTCAGCCGGTCTACTGTTAAATCCACGATTCCGTGTTCCGTTTCCACGAAGAGCCGGCAGTCTCTTCTCGTGCAGGAACCGCGAGACACTCGAATCCATCAAACGAAGAAGAGGAACGCAACGGCAGACGTGGTCTCTCGGTCCCGTCGAAAGGGACACGGCCGGTGCGCCTGCGTTTCTAAAGATAGCAACCGTCGAAAGGGGGGAAAAAGCGGTGGGATGGAAAGGGTCTAGAATTCGCGATTGGCGGCCCGGTATTATTTGCGTCGGACGCGGCACCAGCGGGAAGAAGGGCTGCGTTTGCGAGAGGGTGTACGCGAGAAATCGATGGTTAGCAAATTGGTGGGCGTCGTGAAAACCGAGACGGCGGCGCGCTCATCGTGCCACGGTAATGGATTAACCGGAGTTCCTGACTGGCCCTACACACCGCGGACAAATTGTACAGGGTGAATAGGAGGAGTGCGGCCGTCCGTACCTGTCGCGAAACCTAATCCACCTTCGTGTCGGCGCACTGGACATTAGGAATTATGCACACGCCGAACTGCGGGCTCCGTAATCGTTTGGGTTTCCGTGGCGTGCATCTCGACACGCCGCATTACCGCTTAATACTGGACACTTCGCCGTGTTCGCTTGAATGACACATTTTTGGGGCAGAGGTGCGCAACCCGAGGCGTTAACCCGATTTTTCTTCGTTTGTGAGAAGTTGATTGCAATTTTGCATTTTGATGAGAGAAGGCAGAGCTAATAGTTATTGTAAAAGAGTGAACTAGAGTTTGACAGTAGGTTAAGACATTGTTTCAATTTAAGAATAAGAGTTCCTGTATTTTTGTCAAACACTGTGAGAAACTTTAATAAATGGATAAATTTGTTAGGTAATGTGATAAACGTCTTAAAGACAATTAATTTCAAGTCCTTTCCTTTAAAGAACTACATCAATGAATCGAACATCTATGTTATATCGATTCATAAATGCCGAAACTTAAATGCTCTTATTCAGGATGAATCATAAGTTCCTTTACCACTTAAAAATTGCGTAACTTTTCTCCTGTCATATTTTTTAAATTTTTCTTTCAAATTTAGAAAATTTGTTCCTTGGAAATTTACTATCGTAAAGCGACTTATGGATCACCCAGCCCATTTTCCTTCTCTATTCAAAGATGCGATAAATTCTTCAGTGGAATTACATTTTCTTAAATAAAGACTACGAAACGAATTAAACCCTTGACTTCTCCCTTGAAATCTGGTTAAACGAAATAAAGAAAATAGTGGAAAAATAATTTAGTGAGCACTAGCGTATATTCACTGGTTTTACAAGAGCAACCACCAAGAACCACCGCCGCGCGCATTTACGAAGTGTGAGAATGCGAGGAAAAAAGGGGGCCGCTTAAATTATGGCGGTCGTTTTCTTTGAGACGTTAAACGGGCCCGATGCCTAAATCACGTTAATCGTACGGGACACGACTAAACGGGTGCTATCTTGAGAGGAAGCTTGCGGTCGTGAAGTGGCGAGCGTCCTCGACACTAAATGGGACGTGTTTTCAATTATGCGTGAAATGAAGGCGACGATGCGTGCGTCTGCTCGCCGACAGCCAGCACGAATGCACGTATGGCACATCTTGGGTGGAGATGAACGCTCGTAAGAAGAGCTCGAAACATCCGCCACTCAGATCTGAATAATCGCCAAAACGAATGTAATCGGTTCTTAATTGCGCCTGCGAGTTATGGCCATTTTGAGATTCTCCGGTGCAATACTTTTTTTTTTTACGGAAGTCTGTTTAATTATCTTCTATTTCTGCATTTGAAACGTAATAATTCATTTCTTAACCCAACGTTAGCCTAGTGAATTATTTTCTATCATTATTCTCGTGTGGCCTGAGAGGCTTTAGTCCAATTTTTAATTTAAAAACTATGGAAATGAGAATATAAATTATTTAGTAGAACTTAGATACATTTTCGAAAGCAATAAAATACTCGTCAAGTGAATGTAATTCACTAGAAGTGGAATGAAACTTGTGACATTAGGTCTGTCAAACCTCGCCAAACTAACCCAAAATTAACGAATTTAAATGACAAGATTATCTTCAGAAATCAGAACGAAGTAATCGCAATTTCTGATTGACAAATGAAGCTCGATAGCATCAAATGAGTAATTTCATTGCTCCTCCAATATCTAATTGTTTATAGTCGTTCTACAAATAGAACCAACGTTTTTCCATCAAAATTTCGTAATTCGTTTAATTCCGTATTCACCAGGCAATTACCCATTACCATGAAATTACGCCTCAACTATCGACGATATTGCACGCGTATAAAATATGCGTACAACCCGTGCACACGTATGTATATACACTTTCTAGGTATGATTACGCGTAGGCACGAAAAGCAAGGAAGCTCGTGGTGGTTAACGCTCGCGGCGCATGGTAATCACGAACTCGATTGATTAGCCGACAAAGTCGAGCCGACAAATTAGAGGAATGCCATCTACGTTCCAGCTTGGCTCCCCCTCGTCAAACCACATATGCATACACGCTTCTGTTCCATGGACGAAGCGGGAAGATTATCTGATTCGACGTGTGTGTACGATGACGTCTTCGTCCACGTTCGCGTTTCTGTGCCTGTTGGTGAGCCGCAACACGCTTTGCGGGGAACATTTGCGAAAGTTTTCCTTGTTTCGAAGATTCCTTCGATGAAACGAACATCGACGATTAACATCACATTTCTCGTATCAGTCGGAGAAAATTTCATCTCCCTGACGAGAAATTGATAACGAAGATTACGTTCTATGATAAGTCGTATGCTATTATTATTAATATTGTCAATTGCATAATTTCGAAATAACGTTACTTCCGTTTCATAACGACAAAAAAGAATTCCATCCCAATAATGACAATTTATGTCAATAATGAGACGAAATTTAAGGAGTAACACGTTTAAACGATAACTGTGAATTAGTCTCCCTTTCATTTCTTCCGCTTTGACGATAAATCAATGGCGAAGCGGAAGCGCGAGAAGCGAAACTCCCACTGTTCATATCCGCGTTTTCTTAAACGGAGCACAGCTGGCTCGGCCGGCTAATTAATTTCTTTTCTCATCAGCGGCTATCAGAGTGGCAGATGAGAATGTGTACACGGTGCCGTCGGTGTAACTTCAAAGCGACAGGCAGTCGCATTCGGATGCAAGGGACAAGTTGAACAGCTTGACGAAGTTCGGAGAGACGCAGAGACATACTTTGTACGAGATTATCTTCCTTATGGTTCCTCCGATTTTTTGCTCTTTCTTTAGTGGCTCTATAAATTAAATGCATTCGCCTGGAAACTGAGCAATTTTCGTTTTCTGATAAAATTGCCTCTTGATTTGCTCCGAAATGAACATAAAGAAAAATAAAGAACGACACTGCTTTCACAGTTAAATGAAATTTAGTAAGAAATGTTTATACTTGTGACGATATTATAAATTATGAAATACAAATTTCTCTTCAATTTTGACAAAAACAACGGAGAGATTTCGAAGCGTACCAAGTACAAAACAGAAAAGGGGGACAAGGGCAAAAGTGAGGAGAGCATGGAATCGAGTAAAAATAGTGGGATGAATATCCGGCTGTCCAAAACAAGCCTAAATACGTCTCGAAAATATTCCACGGCGTAACGGGCGAATGGTACAAAGGATTCGGCGGAAACGTCGAGTATACGACTGAATCCTACAAATAATCCCGTCGAAGCGTCGCCACGCTTCGATGGACACATAAATGCCGGGCTCGTTCGAGCATGAGTTTCTTGCGTCTCGAATCGCCCATTATCGGAAGGAAATTGTAATTTGACAGTGAAGGAAACGGAGAATCTATGACTTCGTTAAAATACAAAATTTAAAAATTCTAAAGTTTTCACGATTGCACGTTCCAATGAAAAATTAAAGCATGAAAGAAATAAAAGTAAAGTAGAACCTAAATTATTCCATTTTCCCTGATAAAAAGTATCTTGTTTCGTATAATTATACTGTGATAATAATTCTAATAGTAACGGTCCAAAAATTTACTAGAAATCTCGCGTTAAAATTCTATAACACTGGGAAAAAGAGACACATAATGGAATTAAATGTACGCGTTTGATAGTGTTGGTATGAGCGAGGGTGGCAGTGGCTTGTAACACGAAATCGTGTACATTTCAGTGGAACGAAAATGCATGCGCATTAGGCGAGCACGGAGAAGGGAGAAGGAATAGCGAATCCATGGAAGTATTAAGATGCAAAGGGCATAAAATATATTTGAAAGTTAAATACGAGTCAAGTGGCGCCCCGGTAGGGTGTAACCAGACGCGAAGTAGTCGGGGCACCTTCTACCCCTCTTGTATTCGTTGTGTTTCGATGGTTTTGGCAACTTCTCTTTGCCTTCGGTACAGCCGCTCGTTTTACATTTTAAAAACCACCTTCCTTTGTTTTATCGTAATCCTATTTAACACTCCGCGCGTAGACTGTTGTTCATTAATATCAGGACACCCAGGAAAGTAATGTACGATTTGAATGAAATTCGTTCGCCAGATATAGTACCACATGTCAGCGAAAATTCACGTACTCGTTATGTTACGAGATTGTAGGCTGAATAATTGAAGGGTTCTAAATTACAACGTTAGCAAATTAAAACTTTCGAGAGAAGCGAAAATTTCAGAGATCTGCTGTACCTAAGTAACGCGGAATTATTTTGTAGAAAAATGGTATGGATTTATTTGGACGAAATATTATTTGGACGAATGAAACGTCAAAATATTGCTACTTACAAGGTTGTAGTGTCGATATATCGGTTTTTGGAAATTTCCGAGTTGCAATATTGTAAAATGGAACCCTTCAATTTTTTTCAATTTTAATAATTTTATCGTGTCTGTTTAGCTTTACCTCACATTCGCTAAGTATCCTAATATTTGCGTTTAAATTACTGTTACACTACTTTACCAGATCTCCAACCAAATTTCCCAGAAATCCAAACCTCCAACCATCCAAAACACACCGTCACTTACCACAAACCCATTACCATCCCGACTTCACAATTTCTCCTCTCCAAAACCCACGTTCTCCAGTGTTTTCTGTTCTCCATCAGGCATCAAGAACCACAGGCGCTGTTTCCTTTTCGTACAGGGTATACAATGGCCGCGCGATTCCCGAGGATTCCCCAGCAAGCGTGAGCGGCGAAGAGAGACAGAGAGAGAAAGAGAGATGGGGGAGGCATGGGTCGCTATTGTTCCGGTGTAGCCTTAATGCGCGTCGTTGTAAACAGCGTTACAATGGAATAACTTCGTTAGCATAATCGCGTCACAGAGTCGCCTGGCGCCCTCTGCCTCTCCCGCTCCACTGCACCCCTTTTGGATTTTACGGGTGGTTTCCCTCTGGACAGGCTCGTGGGCGGACCCGATCCGATCCGCTGCCACGTTTAACCGTCGCTCGCTCCAGTATTATTCATTGTCGCGATTGAATCGTTTATCTCGTCGCTGCTCGGCTGACCGCGCGACGGGATCGCTCCCGACGACATCGTGTACACGGCCATCGACAAGCATCTCCCGATGTGCGACGATCCGGCCGCTAAATGGGGCTAAACGACCCGTCGGTATACGAATAACGGCCACCGGAGGCGATTCGCCAATATTCGAGTCGAGTAGCTTACTTTCAATTCAGCATTGTGCTACGGTAGAAACTTTGATTATCTGAATCAATCGTGACCATACGGTGTTTCTCGCGTGAAAGATGATCGTTTGTTTTAGAATGTTTTGTAAATGTTAACGTTGATCTTTGCGCTGCGTGATTCGTTCCTCTGGGCATTTGAAAAGGGACAATTTTTGGTGCAAAAGAAAGTTGTTTAATCTTCAACTTTTTTCATAATACATATATAGTTATGAAAATAGGGAGGAAACAATGTTAGAATCACCTGATGGTGGTATTTTTAATATTCTCAACGGCCACTTATCACAATTCCTATATAAACTCTAGCATAAAAATGTGCAGATTAAGAGATTAAACGAATCCATAAATGTCTACCTCATTTTCGTAATTATCAAAAACTATCCATCGATACATCGATGTAAATCACTAAATTATAATCGTAGATTTCTAATCATCCTCACACCGATCGCTCAAGTGATTATCTACTTAAGAATTAAGAACCTCCAAACTTTTCAGTGTTAACTTAAAATTCATATAATTCTTGACAAATTACCGTTGACGAATGTTTCCTCGAATTTCAGAAGCGACTTTCATTTCTCCCGGTGAAAATCCCACGTTTCACGTTACACGAGCTAACGGCTGAATAGAAAAACCGAATAAAAGCGCGAATCGCGATAATTCGGGGCGAATCAACGTTTCACCCCGGCAATTACGGGAAAATCTCCGTCAGGCCGTTGCGATACCGAATTAATTCTACGCGCGATCCCGCCGACGTACATGACATTTTTCGCCCTCTCGTCTTCGACCGCGTTCACAATGGAAATGTTAAGCGAGTCGTGGATTCGCAACGCTCGTCACTCGACAAAGCGGTTCTCCCGTGTCCGCGGACGTCAATTTAAGCGCGAAAGCGAGGGCGAGGAGAGAGAATAGTCGCTTGACGCGTTGACGATCCGTCGCGATCTCTGATGGACGAGCGATCATCGAGAAACGTTCCCGAGGGACCGTCTATCGACGATGCAAATCATTAAACGATAACCGTACCGTCAATTCCCGCCGGAACGTTTTAATACAATTGCAGTTTAATTCGATTCGGAGTTTGTTAAGTCCTTCCTCAGATCTCTCGTATATTTTCGTGCAGCATATTGCAGAAATATTGCGGTAGGGGCTCGATATTATCATAATTCTGACTTTACATCGTGTTATACTTATTATGTTTATTTTTAACCCTTTCGCTAAGAAGAGCGTACACATACGCCTATATGATACACACAGTTTATTAATGTATTTTTTAAAATACCGCTGTCGACTGAAATTTTGGAAACACTAGAATGTGTGATTTTCAATCATGCTTATCCTTATTTTTATGCAAGCACTGAATATTAACTCTTTCGTACAGTTTTTGTCTCAAAAGTGAAACTATCCCATACACCGAAGAAAATTACGTAGAAATAATGGTTTTGAAGCAGTTTCGTCGAATTTCTTAATTTACGGAATAGAGATACAGGGAATATCATGTGGAATATGAAACGTGTGAGATATGAAGCGCCAAAGTGTTACGCATAAAGAGACACTTGAAACTTCGAAGTTCGGAGTTGAATATGAAATCCAAGTTGAGGAAACTTTCGCGTTATTTTCGATCTCTCTTCGTACTTTCACAACAAATCTTCCTTTAGTTCTTCTCTATTTGAAATAAACCTGAAGTTTCTTCCCTTTATCCAAACGGTACCAAAATTTCATTTTTCTCTATTCGAAAATTTTAATCAAACCCATACACGCGAGATCGCTTTCTAAATATTCTCCAACGACGACTACGTTTCACGGATAAGAAGAACTCACACGAATCCGAGGTTATTGCGCCATTAGGGATATCCCCCTTTTGGCTTGCTCGCTGTCGCACTGATTTCTGACTTCTCCCAGTGCGACGAAAAATAATCTCTTTTCTTCTCGTCTCCCCCCTTCTAGGCTAGAACGCCCGCTGCGGACGTCAAAATATGACAGCTCTCTCGGGTCACCACTTTCCGCGACAAGAGTTGCGTTCAAGGGGGTTGCGAGGAACGATCATTAGAATAAAGCGGCGCTCGCGACCGCCACGCTCTTAACTATGTTTCCCGTTCGTGTATCCCTTTTGAATAAATCCCAACGTTCCTTTCCAACCAGCTTACATTTCTCCCATTCGTCGTTTTATTTCCACACGTCGGACACACTCTCTGCCTATGGAAAATACGAAACGAACCGTTCGTACAAATTTTCTTTCACACTTTTTCCAATAAATAATAAATTAAATTATCGCGAAACGTAATTTTCAACGGTGAAAAATTCAACGCCGACGAACGAACGGAATATTATATTTATTGCTGTTTAGGAATAATCGTAGTAATTGTTCGGTATATCGGCGATAAAATTTTGTCAAAAGTCTGATTGATGAATTAACTCGACTAAATTACGCGGTAACACGATTCCCACATTTGCGGCTTAAATGGGCGTCGCATTGAGAGCCACTGCGGTACGCGGTTAAGCTGACGGAAACGGTAAATGGTTCGCATCCAACCCCCTCGGCGAGACGCTAATTCATATTCATAGGTGTAGCGTTTAGTATTGTGCCGCTGGATTCTCCGGAGAGTTCGCCCGGAGAAGAACGAAGAGAAGGAGAAACATCAAGTTACGTTAACTTGTCGCATCGTCGACGCTCACGAATTCACTCCTCTCGTGCAATTTCGCCGGGGTTTTACCTAACCTTTGTAGAATTACAAATACGCTTTGTCTGTGAAATAATTAGTTGATTCGTCTAGTTTAATGAAATAAGATGAATTGTCCTGTACTGTGAATTAGAACTATTGTAATTTTATTTACAGCATAATTGGGCGAATGTATAATAAACATGAACATTGTGATACTTTTTATTATTATAGATACAATATGGTGAAGTGTGTACTTTTTACGAGAATTTGTCGTTTTCTGTGAAATTCCAGAAGTGATCTCGACGTAGGAGATTGTACTGCCATCTGTTGGTAGAGTACGAAGTTAGACTACGTTTCGTTCAAGTGTCAATGAAACAACGGTCATTGATGTGAGGTTGTGGTAGTATAGTACGTTACTAAAGTAGTAAAATAGTACTACAAAAATTACTAATCATTCATATTTTCTAATTCTACGCTTTTTATGTCTTGGAAGTTGTAGAAGTCACGCGGATCTGTTTATGTAACAAGGTACGGAGTAAATGTAGGTTTTTATTTAATTTTAAAGCAGGTTATGAAATGTTTAGTTTATAAAATAATAATTACACATATTTTTTGCAATTTTATATTAAGTTAAGTAAAATAAAAGGGACATTAAGGGGACTGCTACGTATGAAATATAGTGTTAAAAATTTATTAAATAATAATACTTTTATAGTGCATAATATACAAAATAAAAAAAAGGAAAACAACTTGTGCACTTTTAATTGCACCTTAGTTTTTATAATTCATATTTAACAGAATATTTTACAGGAATAAATATAAATATTTGTAATACTCTTAAATCATTGTATTGCCAATAAAGCACTAAGCAATTTAGTTAATTATAACCCCCCTTCACTTATTGAAGGCTTTATGTTAGCTTTATGAATAAGATGGTAATTTGGTAAAACTTTTAGCAAGAATTCTAACTGACTTATTGGAGCCTGAAATGAAATGTAAAATTATACAACACCATTTTGATATCATCCATAATTCTACCTGCAATTCAAGAGACTTACATATGGTTTATCATACATTTCTCTACGCTGATACTGACTACCGTAGACTATGGTATTTTCAGGTATTGTGTCTGGTTGTGTCAATGAACACGATGCTCCAATGACACAACCATTGGTCAATTCAATTTCACGGCCTACGAATGCTACAAAGGAAAACACAGTTACAATAAATGCATAGATATATACCTGCTCCTTACTAAATACGATCACCTTTGCTTTCTAAAATATTATTATCCCCAACTTTAAATGCTTCACAAGTGCAATCAGTTTCGAACACATTATAACTACCCACTATCTGTACTGGAATTGTTGTTGGCTCTGGAGCACCTGGAGGTAGTCTACAACAGTGTGAACACTAATTTTATTTCAAACTAATAAAAAAAACGAAGATGCCCTTTATCTGGAAACTACCTGTTTGCTATAACTGCCATTTCTTCAATGATATTTCCTTCACCTATTATAATTGGTCCAGCCTCTGCAATGATACTTGCTCTCGGATGAACCACAGTTTTGGGTCCAATAGTGATATCTCCCTTCAGAATACTTTCCTGACATACTAAAGCACCTGCCACTATTTTCAAGCTGAATAAAAAGATAAAACTTATGTTCTTTTCTCACAATACAGTAAAACTATATGTACTAGACGTAACCTCAAAAAAATGAAAACTTCAGCAAGGTTAACGCTCTGACACTAATAACTGTATTTACATTTGTCTGAACTTTCTATAACATCGAATTAACGAGAAACCATAAAAATATAAATAATTCGAACAAAATATATGTATTTCCTCACTTCGTACGACGACTTGCTGATGAACTCATTGTTAACAACTGACACAAGGCGCTTCAACACGCCCTCTGTAGTATACTCGAAGAATTACTTGCCTTGGATTCCTTCGCGTAATTTAAACTCACGATAAATTCACATTAACAATGAAACGTTTATTTAACAAGTATTTAATTCGCTTTAAAATAAAAATCGCTAAAAATTTATGTTCACTGCTGTTAAAGTAATCTCTTCTTATCAACTATGTAAAAAAATTTACATATATGCTCATTTTAAGTCCAACTAAAAACGTTAAAAATTCACAGATAGAATTGCTAGGTGTATTTAACGATAGATAAGAATCATGACATACCTTCGATTGTTTCTACGTTTAACTTCCTACGTAGGTGACAGTAATAACAAAAATGTCGACGAACCATTCGAAACTAATGCATATGTAAATCTACGAATAAACCGAAAAGTAACAAAACGTGAAACAACACCGAGGTATAAAAACCAATTCCACTACATTTACACTGAACTCTTTTTCTTTAAATTCACGACGTAATAAAGTGGAGAAAAAAAAAGCGTATAAAACAACGAACCGAAGAAGAAGGCAGAATCCACACGAGAATAGCGTAATCGTGGACAGGATTCCCTTGAAAGGAACCGCAGGAGTAGGTGCTAAAAGGATAAAGAGAAGCGTTCGAGGATCAAGGTGAAAAAGGTGACTCGAATAGCGCGTGAACTGCGCGCCACCCTAAAGAAGAACATAATAACTTAAAATTTAACTCCAAATTGCGATAATAACGTCTAATTGCAACGTGCGTGCGCGTGTACGTGTTGCGCCTTTGTGTGTGTGTGTTTTGCATTTATTTTTTTTTCTTTAATTCTCCCGTTCTCTCTCTCTCGCTCGCTCGTTCTCTCTCTCTCTCTCTCTCTCTCTCGCTCGCTTTCTCACTTTCTCTCCTCCATTCGTGTCGTTTTTTCATATTTTTTTTCTTTTGTTTCTTAAACTTGTAACTCGGTTATCTCCGACGTCTAGGTAATGTAACTGTTTCGTTTGTCCGTGTCTCTCCCTCCCTCTCTCTTACCGTCTTTCTCACCCTCTCTCTCTCTCTCTCCCTCTCCCCTTCTGTGTGTATGCGCCTGTCTGTACATGTACGTATGTACTCGTGTGTGTGTAGCATGTCAGTGTGGTATCTGTATTGTACGCTGTGTACACATGGGTGGATGGGTGGGTGGTTTGGTTTGTGGGTGAACGATTACAGGTGGTAATGTATCTTGCACTCGCGCGTACGTGACTGTGTACGTGTTTTTTTTTTTTCTTTATCTACAGTTAAACGAATTCTACGTACTTACTCGTTAATCGGCAGAATAATATGCATTTCTTAATTTCGCTATAAGTATATTTAAACCGTCCGAAAACGTGTCAGTCGGCGCACCGTGACGGATTCGCCATCGCTCTCGTCGAGCCTTTCTTCCTTTCCAATTTGTCCTATTTCTTTCTTTCACACTTCTCTTATTTGTCAATTTTTTTTTTCCTTCTTCGCTTTTCTGCTCAACGCCATGCCATTTGCACACAATCCTCTCTCTCTCTCTCTCTGTTTCATATTTTCTCACCCTTATTTGTCACCCCTTTCGTTCACGATTCGCTACATCTCCTCGAGTATTCGACACTTCTTCAGTGAGAAGAAACGATTCTCTCTTTCTTTCTTTCATTCTTTCCCTTCGATAATTCTCTACACGTTTCCCTTTCTATCGTTATTTCGACACTTCTTCTGTACTTGCACTCGACACGTCGCTCGACCTCTTCGAAGGATTCGAAGTGATGATTAAAAAACCGAATAATCCCTGAAGCAGCGCGTCCTGAGGGCAATAGAATTTGATGGTAACGCGGCTGAACGATAAAAACGTTAATGTAACATGATGATTTCTCTCTCTCTCTCTCCCTCTTTCTCTCTTGTTTCTCGCGAATACAAAAAGTGCGTTCGATTTGTTTCTCGTTCGTGGATGAACGATATGGATTCGGACTATTCGAGCCGCCACTTGAGGGATTAAGCGTGACGCTAAATTACAATAAAGAGAAGAGGATCTATTTTTTTTCCTTTTTCTTCTGTTACGAGGCGCGGACGATACTTTACGGTGAAGAAAACTTATCTATAAACTCTGTTACGTCTATCAACTACGGTCACGCTACGCGGTCTGCTAAGCTGCGCTAAAAATGTGGGACACTTTGTAACTGTAAAGTATCGACGACGCTCCCGGTGCGCTACGAAACTCGAAACTTAGCGGCTTAAAAGACACGGCTAATTCGACCGTTCTCGAGTGGCTGACGTTCGAGATACGCGGAGAATGAACGATATAGTTGAATAAACGGCCCCCCGGTCGCCGTCATTTTGCCTCTTTTTCTCCCCATCGTTGGTGATAACGATAATTGTATAAAATTTAGAATTAGTTCATCGTTCAGGTAACACCGTCGATTAAATTCCGTCCACCGAGACTACCAGAGAAAATTCATTTAATTCCGTTCCCGCCCAATTCGATTGATAATTTTTCCCGCTAACGAAATTCTCGCTCGACATTTCGAACCGTCTAACAATTTCATTCTACTAAACTCGTTGTAAATTCATTTAACACGTGTCCACGAAGACCAATTGGTACATATCGTTTGAATAAAATTTTATTCAACTATACAACATCCTCTGCCCCAGTCGACAGACAAGTTCGTAACAATCCTGACCGAACGATCAATTGCACCATCCCGATCGTGTTCGCAAACGAGCGTCGTTTGAAACGCGACCAAATTTAGATCGTGTGTCGTGTGATCGATCGATCGAACGTTTATGGTGGTTGTTTCACGATCGGTTACGTAGAAAGTGGTAAAATGCGCGCGGAACTTATCTCTTATCCTCCTTTCGTCGAATAATCGTCACGTCGTCGCCCGATCATTTCTCGCGTTACCTTAAAAGCGCCTAACGATAATCGCCAACAATATTACTTCGTCGACGATCCAGCCGTTCCGTGTTTCGCGACAAGGAACGACCGGGCCCTACTGTTTTAATAATAACTAACTAACGAGCTAACGAGTGTGTGTCTATCAACCGGAATCGTTGATCGCGCGTACAAAAAACGGACTTAACAGCGAAGTGAAACGTGCGGCCGCAACAAACGACGTCTCTTGAAAAAGGGGGAAAAAACCTATTGGTCGTTGATCGTCATCACATTGATACTGAATCCACGAAGTGTCTCTCTTCACGATCCATTTGCTGCTCGTGGATCGAGCACCGGGCCAACGCGATTTCCGTGCACCGATTTTCGTTTCGCTGAATCACACGCAGACGCAAAAACGTGTCGAGAATTCATTGGGAATTGTTTTTTTTTTTCGTTTTTCAATTTCTTCTCTCTTTTCTTTTTTTTTTTTTGGTTACTGGAACGAAAGGGTTGGTGACATATCTTTTTGGAAATTTAGAAAAATTGTATCTTCGGTGTACAGCACGATAGCGAGACGATTTTTGTAACGTAGATTTAATTCTCTGTACCGTTGCACCGTGTTACTAACAAGATTCCGTGATTCCTGTTTCTGGAAGCATTTTCTTTTTCTTCGTTAAGCTTACGTGATTACTGTATTAAAGACGGGAGAGATACATTGTCGACACTCGATACTACGTGTCTATGGTAGTCTTTATCTTGCTAAAAATGTCTGAGATGGGAAATAGAGGGGTATACACGGGACAAGAGTGCAAAGAATCAAATTTTAAAGGTCTCGAGAACCAAATCTCGATACTGCATCGTACTCGACGACGATTAGTTTTCTCGATTGTTTTCGACGAAGAGATAATTCCAATTTCGAAGTAAGTACCACGCTAGTCGGCTTTATTCAAGAATAATCGTTTCTCAAAGGAAAATCTTCATTTCGTAAATTAACAAACGGACGTACGAAAAGATCGAAGAACGAAACAAGCAGCACCCGATCCAATAGGATCGACACGGAAATCGTATTGGCGTACGCTCGATCTCGTGGCACGATTAAATTGATCCAGCCAGCATCGTCTCTGGCCGACGAAAGCGAGGAAAGCCGGTAACGGTGCGTAAAAAACGCTTCGAGAGGCTTCACCGCGGCGATGGATTATTATTTAGTTAAGAAGTACGTGTTTACGTATAAAGAGACGCGTCATACAGTGCCGTACAGTACCAAAACGTTTATAATGCGCACATAATGTTACCTCGATTAACCTCTATCTACGCGCTCGCGCAGGCATCGTGTATGTATAAAGTGTTCCATTTTAGTCGTATTCTTTTAGTCTCGCTGCAGGTGTGTGTGTGTATTTCTCGTGTATATGTATCCGTGTGCCTGTGTTCCTCGTCATTTTTTATATCCACGTGTTGCGTCCGTGAGCCGGCGCAGGCCGGTCCAGGGACAAAAGTCTCGTATTTTTTTTTTTCATTTATTTTATTTATTTATTTATATAT
>NW_017100500.1:201603-202475 GCF_001263275.1 Habropoda laboriosa | reverse complement strand
ATGTCTCTCTAACGCTTCTTCTTATATCTTCATTTCTCACGTTTCGCCACTTTTTTTTCTTTTATCATCTCTTTCTTTCTTAAATCTTCTCTTTAAGCACAGGGACCGTTGAATCTTGGTCGTGCCGCCGGAACGTGCTCGTTTTTAACCCTTTTCTTTTTTAATATGTATATATATATATGCGTGTGTGTTTATACATATATATAGAGTCTAAAGTAGCTCAGAGGGAACTATGCGAACCACTAACGCGAAGTTGAACAGCGCGCAACACAGCCAGATTATCGCGTCGACACCTGCTTTCTTTCATTTCTCGTCTTTTTTACTTTTCTTCTGTTTCCAACATTTTCCTCGATCCTCATCCGATAAGTATATTGTGAAAAACTATGCGAAAATTTCTGGGGTACGCGATCTCTGGCTGTGCCGAACACCGATACCTCCTTCGTCGACGCTATTTCTCATTCGGGGTATTTATTCGTCACTTTTGCACCGTATTTTGCGTTTAGGTTTAAATGTATTCACTTTCTATGTCCCGCGAGCGACGGCCCGACCAACATTCCACCGTACACGCCAGTCCCCCGTAATATAGATATATGTATATATTATTCATATACGTCGTCCGTGGACCGTCCTGGCGGGGCCCTTATTTAACCACTTTTTTTTTGCATTATTTTAATTAATACAATATATATACTTCTTTATGTATGTATCATCATAACAACCGATATTTCTCAGTTCTCTCTCTCGTTAATTCTATTATCACGCAGCTTTCTTTCGCTCTCGCTCGCTCCTCTCTCGTTTCTCCTCATATTTTGTTCCACATTTTCTTCTTCTCCTTCTTCTTCCTCCTCTGTTTCTTTTCTCTCCTTTCCTTT
>NW_017100500.1:193673-201472 GCF_001263275.1 Habropoda laboriosa | reverse complement strand
CTTTCATATATACTTTATGTTGCTTTTTTTATGTATACTTTATATATAACAATGTTATGTTTATTTAAGGCCCAATACGTTCATTACGAAGGAAATAATCTGCAACAGAAAGGAGACGAATATACGGTTAAACGCTTGTACCTCATTTGCTCCCTGTCGTAAGCACCGCGAGTAATAGAACTATTCAGTCGATAGAGACGAGTCCAAGTGTTTCCTTAATTTTTATTCTCTACTTCTTTATTTTCTCGTGTGTGTATATCGTTTGCTACTATTTTTTCCCCCCACCACTCGGCGCTACCCTTGGACGCGACAACTTCGATCGAGGCTATAAGAACGCAAGTAGATGTGTCCCGGTATGGTCGGACCAGGTAGAACGAGCCTTTAACAGGATCTGCCGTGCTTTCGAATTGATAGACATTCTCTCTGAACGAGAAATAATTATATTCGAGCGACTGATATTCTCTGTCCAAATTGAACCGATCGATCAAGATCATCGATCGCTGTGTCATTTTTCTATTAAACATTTTCGAGATAGAAAAGGTCAATCTTGAAAGTTAATTAAATTAAATTATATTCATTTTGGACAAAGAATAGTTTAACAATTCAATTTCTTTTCTCGGCAATATTGTCGCAACATACAATATTCATCTGTTCAATGTACAAATTTTTCTTCGTTTGTTTTATTTAATTTCCTTCTGTTTTCGAATTACTGCAGAAGATTCTTATTCACGATCATCTATTTACTGTTCCAATTGCCTCGACACGTCCGTTCCCCTACGCTTTCCTCTCACACTCTTCCTCCCACGATCCTGCGTTCGTTTTTCACGCCGTCGTGTCCCGACGCTCCCTAGGAAGGATCGCTGTAGATCAGAAACAAGTAACTTTCGACTCGCTCGCAACAGAAAAAGCTCGAAACTCGACGTTCCGTGATCGGACTTGGCGCGAACCGATCGCAAGAAGCCTACCGGGTTTTTTTCTTTGTAGAAACCCATCCAAACGTCCGGTAAAACGAACATAAAAAAAAAGAAGGTAAAACACACAGCGAACGTTTTCGATCATTTGTCGCGATCGATTTATACAATATATACAAGCACAGCGAACGCAACTCTTTTTCTCTTGCTCTTTTCTGTTTCTTTCTCGTCACGATTACACGCATCGACAAGCGAATAGATCTCCCGGATCGATCTCTGGAATGAGAGCTCTCGATCGAGGCTGAGAATAATTAAATTACGCTCGAACGATTGAAGAAAAAAAAACTAGACTCCTTATATTTACGTAGAGAATTACAGACTTTCATAGGTTAGAAAAGCAAATCACGTGACGATTAAGTCGCTTATAATACTTTATTATTTCTTACAAAATTCATCCTAAAAATGGGACGTTTCAACGTGTATAATTCAAAAATTCATTTGCTTTACATAATAACGTGTTCATTTATATATAATAACAGCTAAGAGGAGACAAAAAAAAAAAAGAAGTACCGTTTAAAGTTCCGAATCGGACGGGAACGTAAGTTAGCGTTAGCGCGAATCTGACAATTCGAGAGGAAAAACCTCGACGAAAGCAAAAAAAAAAAAAAAAATAAATAAGACAGCAAAACCCGGTAGACTCTGATTCGTTCGCGTTTCCATCCGAACGCCTCGCGGTTTCTCTATCGCGAACCCTGCCTTTTTTTCTTTCAGAAAAACACCAAGGTAACATTTCACTTAACGAATACGATTAATCAATGTTCCGTATAAATTGGTAAAAACGAAAGAGGCACAAATGAAAGAAAGAAAGAGAGAAGGGAAAGAAGAGAGAGGTACTTAACAATGAGAATTATCCTACAGCAGTTATGTACACGTTGAAAGAGAGAGAAAGAAACGAAAGCTTTCGAACGAAGAAACGAAAGAAAAAACAAAGAGACGAACGAGAATAGAATAAAATAAAATAAAAAAATATTAATGATCGTAATAATAACAGTAATAGCGGTAATAGTAGTAATAGTAATAATAATAATTAATAATAATTAATTGTATAATAATAATTGTAACAATAGTACGCAGCTTCTGTCCGACACAAAAGAAATAACCGTAACGTAAGACAAAAAGAAGAGAAAAATTACGAAAATAAACTTACACATGGATCGCAGCCTAACCCCACAGTTACTTGTTTCCCGCTCGAAATGCCGACTCTCTTTTTAAAGCCGGTCCGCTCGCGTGCAGTAATTCAAGATCCGAGAAACACAAACGAGCCATAGCTCGAAACGAAGTCGGGTTGTTTGGGCAATCGTGAAATCGGGTTACGCAGGTCTTACAGATAAGATTAAAGATATTCCATTATCTCGGTTACGAAATGGCCCTGCTCTATCGTCATCAAGTTTTTCGTCAATACAAACGAGACCAAAAAAAAAAAAAAAGAAAGAGAGAATCTACATATTTATATATATATAATTGCATGACCTAACAACCATTCGTTCGTTTTTCTATTTATTTTTTTCGAATCGCACATCTGTCCTTGTTACCGAATCGAAGGGCTTTAAAGAAGATCGTGCAAGCTACGAGCGAAAAACAGAAAATCTGTGCATCGAGAAGAATAAAGAAGAAAAAAGGAAAAACCCACCCGAAAACACCCTGGTTTCGTTATCAACGAGAACAAAGTATTAAAATCTGTTTGTACTTAAGCGTAGAACGGTGTCTCTGGTCGCTTGGTTATATTACAAAGATAGAATTATTCTAAGAACAGCTACAATTAAATTACCAACACAACGATCTTTTCGTATAAATTAAACGTCATCTATCTAACAGCTTTCTTTCGTTTCGTTTCTTCCCTCCATCGGTATGTAACAATGCTCGAGAAAGTTGTTGTTAAAGCCACGGAGAAAGAAAGAAAGAAAGAAAGAAAAAGGATAACAATAAGGTAAACATTCACGTGAGCATTTGATTCTCTATAGTACGGTGAAAAGACGAACCAGAAGAGAAAAAAAAAAAAAGAAAGAAGGAAAAGACGAGCGGATTTTTCTCGTCGATCATTCCAAAGATCGATCCCCGGTGCGCTGAAAGCTGGCTGTGCGTTGCTCTCGAACGAGCGAGCTGAAGAAAAAGCGAATAATAGCAAAGCGAACGAAGAGAACACGACGAGAAACAAGCCTCCCCCGTTACTCTCGCATCGCACGTTCTTCTATGAACCCTTCGACACGCCTCGCGTGAAACACAGCCCTAAAAAAGAACGCGTATGCGGCAATGATACGAGCGACACTTCCTAGGTAGCTGCGACGCGCGTCGTCTTCGTCGTCGTCGTCGTTGTCGTCGTCTTCGTCGTCGACACGCGTCGCATTCCTCCTTCAACTCGATTTTTCCCCCAATTTTCTGATCTTTTCCTTTCTATTCGTTTCTCTTTTTTGTTTGTCTGTTTCTGTGTCTTCCAAACGGTGGAACTCACCTTGACAGAGCAAGGCCCGGCGCTACTCGCGTACCGCTTTGTTCGTCAGCGTCGGGACGCCCTGCGCCGCGTCGATCGTTCAGCTGTCGACGCTGAAAAGCTCTTTGTGGAGGGCCGGGAACTCGAGGTGCGGCTGCGACCGTTTGAACTTCGCCAGTGTGTCCATGTGCAGAAGAGAGATCTCACGGAGCTGGGGGATCTTCGCGAGGATCGCGTCGCAGACCGTCACGTCGCCCTTTATAGGCGACACGTGGTTACGATCCAGCTCCGACCTGAGCGCCCTGATCACCGCCTGCGACAGTCTCGTGATTTCCGCCAGCCCTTTCAATCCCGGCCGATCTGAAATTATTTTTCCACCTGTTTATTTCTGGCTAGATCGCAACGGAGGTGGATGTTTATTGGAACGGGACGAGATTCGATAAGTTTCTCTGGTGAATGTTGCGAGTTGAGCTAGTGGATAGAAACGAGGAGAAGAGACGACGAATGGAAGAAGAGATTAGAGAGAGGACACATGCTCGATCGTCGAACGAGTATTTATAAGCGGCGATTAATTTCGTTTGAGAAGCTCGAGTGACGAAACCGGGACCAATTGGGATAATTGGGGAACCGTGTTGCTGGATAATTTTGGAACGTGAATCACAGGGATCGAGGGATGCGAAGAATGTCGCCGATTCGTCGTGATAATGTTTGGAATGCCGGGAACTTGTTGCCTCGTGAGTGGATGATTTAATAGGTTTAACGCAACTATTTTGTAGGCGAAAGACGATTAATATTCTTAGGTTAGTACGGTTTTGTTAAATTTTCTTTTTCAAGTTTCGCTTGAATTTAACTTTCGTCCTGTAGAACTTTCTGTGGTCAGCTAGCTGCGACAATTTCAATTTCATCCTCTCTGTACCGATCGAATCAATTATCGTCGAAGGCACTCGACTACGAAACGAACGAATTCTTTTCAACTCTGAGGAGTAAAACAGTCAAAGGACGTAATTGCATTTATTCTGCTTAATGAGACTACTACTTGCTCTCCAGTTTTATCCTTCAACTAAACATCGATTTTATTATTCTATCGACCGGTAAAAATATAATTATCGTGCTATCTTTGATTAGCGATAAATGGTAATTCTTTTCGAACGTTGTACGACGTGAAGAGAGAAGAAACAAGGGACCTTTACTAACCGGGACTAAGGAGAACCGCTGCGCTGTAAAGAGCCAGCTCTGTTTCCGTAAGCTTCAATTCGGCAATACTCCTGGCCAACTCAAACACGCAAGAAACAAGCTTCATTTCCGCCGTGTCCGTCGTGTAAAACGCGTCCTGTGGCAACATCGTGTCGCCGTATAGGACACAGTTCTGCTGGAGATCGAGGTACCTGCTCATACGTAGCACAGCCAACTCGAAGGAACCTACGAACATCACGAAAAGTGGTCAATTATTTCACGAAAATAATATCGAATAATTACTGCAAAGTAAAGGTATTCTAATAAATTACAAAAGATATCACCATAATTTCGACGAAATTAAATTCCCTACGAAGCTTCCATTCTCAAAAGATAATCTTCGTCGAAATAACGAAGGTATGTTTAAACAATATTCAATAATTGCACCGTCGGAAAATAAATTACAACGATAATCGTCGTAATTTCAACGAAATGAAATTGTCCATAAAGCTTCCATTCTTAAAAGATAATCTTCGTGTAAGTAACGAAGGTTGTTAAAAAAATTTTCAATAATTACACTGTAAAAATATGAATTACAAAGATAATCGTCGTAATTTCAACGAAATGAAATTTTCCATAAAGCTTCCATTCTTAAAAGATAATCTTCGTTGAAATAACGAAGGTTGTTTGAAAACATTCGCTCTCAATTATCACACCTCGAAGTTACAAACGTTGGTGCTGTCAGAATAATACGTTTGCTTTACGCCTTTCAGTTTGACTGTCCTCCCTCCGAAAATTCCTAAGCACACACACGTTTTATTTACCCGACATCGTATTATTCATCGTAATTTAAACAGTCTTAAAAATTGAACCTCCCATTAGCAGTTCTGAATGGTTACACGCGGGGAATTAGAATTTTATCTGTTCGCCCGTCACGGCCTTTCTCTCTCTCTCTCTCTCTGTCTCTTACCAGATAAGACATACGACTGCGCGATTATTTGTTTAGCCCGAGCAATGTTTACACCGTTCCATGCGCGGGTAATTAAAATTTACTTTTGCATAATTCCTGTTTACGAAACTGCGCCGTTATCGCGACCATTCCGTCAGTTTATACAAACCTAGATCTCTCTACGTTCCACCTGATAACGCGACATCTCGTTGTTCTGTTAACAGGGATTAGCGCCTCTCATCCCTAACAAAAGGGGGACAATAAGCGAAACAAAGGTGGAAATTGATCGATTTCGTCGATAATGTAAAGCCTTAAATATGAAAATTTCACAAAGCAAAGTGAAATCACGTTTCCCCTTATCAATTTCGTGACCAGTGAGGCGCATTATGTCTCCACTTGTATAATACAAAGTTAAGCTTAACTCGGTATCCGTAACAGACCTGATGATCGATAGATAAATAGGAAATTAAAAGAAAAAAAAAGACACTGATCTAATCGCAAAAGGGTTAAATAATGTACAAGGTAAATCGTGTTTCCTCTTGCTCGCGATATTATCGTCTACTCGTAAATTTAGATTGAGATTACTCACCAGCCTTTAATAGAACAATCTGGTCGTCCTGCGAGAGCTTCATGAATCCAGGAACCATCTTGGCGAACTCGATGATCTGCTGGATAACGGTGGTTAGTTTTTGGGCGCACTCGAGCCAGAGCTGCTCGTGCGCCATGTTCTTGTAGTACATCAATCTGGAGAGGTCGTGCGGCTTCCGGAAAGACTCCTGGATCTGTTCCGTCGACAGCAGACACGTTCTTGCGTGTGCATCCGCTATCGTTTTTGAGAGCAGCTCGCTGATCTGTGCCGGATCTACGAGAATTCATGGGTACGTCGGGATAAAACATTCAATCATTATTCTCTACGAGATTCAAAAAACGACTATATGCGTTCACGAATGTAACACAGAGAGAGAAAAGAGCGACGACACCTTTCTTTCAGAACACGTACAGCATTATCAACGATTATGTCATGTATAAGCGATAGATGATTAAAAGAGAAGAGATAAATATTGAGTAAAAAAAAAAAAAAAAGAGACACTGTTAGTTAGTGTCGATTATTTGTTTGCCTGTTATTGCCAAATGCAACGATTCAATGCAAGAGAGAGCACGTTTTCCAGGTTAAGATCACGCGAGGCAATGTGGACCAGCGAAAACCTATCGTTGTAAATTTCTATAATTACCGTAGTTTCGAAACTACATTATCGCTACAGTTACCAGAGCCATTTCACTTCAGCCTTCAAGGCGAGTAACTTTAAACGATCCCAGCTTTGCCGCGAAGAATCGCCGCCGAGAAATTCAAACCCTTTCATTCAATACCCCCTTCGGCAACTTGAATTAGCTACTCCCAGTTACACTTTACCCTTTCTACGTTCTATAGAACTTCGGGAATACCGATCAAATACATCTCGTCGTTTTACGTAAGTTTCTCGGATTACCTATAACTCTGACTACGAAACGAACACTTCGAGAACCTTACTTACTTGAAAAAAAAATAGGAAAATGAAGATCAATGTATAATTACGACGCTCCAAGCTTTAAAAGTCACACTACAACAAGAAGTAATTATAAACGTTTCTAAAAAAAGCAGGAACACAATAAAATAGTCGGACGCTTTGACGTTTCAGCAACCGCAATATCCTTCAATTCCCAAACTATCAACACAGTTCCAAAACTCCCCGAACGAACGTTCATTTACCATTCATAGTTCCCTCGAATAAACCCCTCCGTTCTGTACAACAGAAAACGTACTCTCCCATCGTGAAGACAGACAGACAGACAGACAGACAGACAGAAACGAAGTACACCGACCGTCGATCACGATTCACGCCGCTAGAAGAAGAAGAAGAGACAGAGAGAAAAAAAAAAACAGCGTGAGATGAAAGAATGAAGACAGTAAAAAGAACGAAAAAAAAAAAACAAAAAAAAAACACAAGAACGTTATAAAGAAAAGAAAATTGGAAAACGATAGAAGAAGCGCGCGATGCATGCCCATGCAAAGGGACACAAACGTAACCTCACATCTCGCATGGGACATACTGGGCAGACTCGGCACTTCGTCGTCCTCGGATGGATTGCTGACCCTCTGTTGCTGACCGCTCAGAAAGGTCGTCGAGTCGACCATCGTGTACGAGCCGTGGCCCAAGCTGGCCAGTTCGACGGTGGTCTCTTGCTTCACAGCAACGATTCCACCCCCGCTCAGGGAACCGGCACCGCCACCGCCACCGGC
>NW_017100500.1:188333-193280 GCF_001263275.1 Habropoda laboriosa | reverse complement strand
CCAGTGCCAGAACCGCTCCCTCCACCACCCGAGCCACCACCACCGGATCCACCACCGTTACCACCGCCACCACCGCCTCCGCCGCCGCTACCACCTCCTCCTCCTCCTCCTCCACCACTACCCCCCGTGCTGCTTCCGGTCGTCGAGGCAGACAGCGACTTCCCTGGTACGCGAAAAGTCAAAGTTCACTCGGTCTCCGCCTGCAACTCGCCTTTCCACCCTACTATATATTCTTTCTCCTTCCTTTCCTTCCCTCTTTCTTTCGTATCTTTCTTTCTTTCTGTTTCTCCTGTTTCTCGCTCCCTTTTCCTCCCAATCGTTCGAATTTTTTTCCTTTCACAGAGATACGAGAGAATTCACACACTTTCTGTATTTAATTGTGGATCCTTTTGGGTGACGGGATGCGCTGGTTCGTTGTCGGATTAGAACGAATGGACGGAAGGTTGATTTTCGGAATTGTCGATTTTTGTGGGTCGGCGAGTGTAAGAGTGGTTGTTGATTAGAGGAATGAGATAGAGAGTAGATGTGAATTCTTTCCGAGTTTATTATTCAGGGTTATACGAGGGTGTAACGAGTCAGACTCGTGCCACGGTAAGTAAACTTCATTTTAATTCCAATCTTCGATTTAACTTGCAAAACTAAAGATTGCCAATAGTTAATATAGTACTAAAGCGGTAAACAGCCGACGTTTAGACACATAGTAAGAAAACTAAGTCGTACGTCAAGGAGTTGAATCTAGCATGGAAGCAGTTTCCACTATTGTTGACGAGCTTTCGCCATTTTTCTGGCAGCTCGAGAATAACGTCCGCCGATAGAAACTCGGTGGGTTCGGATCGATTATGCGAATCAGGTCGGAAAGAATTCATTTCTACACCTAACGGTATTGGAACAAGTAGAAATTTTCTGTACAACGTGACTATTTAAATACATGCTTGAATGGGAACGGTTAGTTGTTTGTCCAAAGGTTTATATTTATGGTGTTTCATTTCGGGGGATGTGTATCTGTTTGCAATACTGTCACGTTTCTCGGACGGTGTACACTGAATCGTATCTTTATAACTGTGGCGTTACTTCGAGGCACACCAGTATCAATATTATTCACCGAATGCGACGTGCAGTCAACTGGCAGTGATAAACACAGTAATTGTATCAGCCGCGTGCTACTGAAAGGGACCAGTACTACTTGGCGCTGCTTGTTCATCGATTGACATCTTGTTACCGCTCTTTCGTTAACAATAAACTTCAATGGAACCGTAAACTCTCGGCTTGGCTCGGCTTCAGCTACGTCTGCCAGTCGGCCAGATTCACGTTGCGTTCGATCAAAATTGAAAATATACACCGCGGCAAATTTGTAGACCGTGTTTAACGTTGCGTCGACGATACGGCGAGTAAAATATCGCCTCGTTTAAAACTGCTTTATACGGCGTCCGTATCGGTGCGCGGATTTTACTCAAATAAAGTCCAACCTTTCGTTCGTCCGATAAAACGAAGTGAAACTTTGAATTTTCTTCGGTGAGAATTCCAAAGGAAAATGTCACTCCGATAAATAACCTTCCTTTAAAACGGACAAGTGTCTATCTTTAAACAAAATCGAAGAGGAATGTGTGTTTAATTTTCCACGTGGAAGTAAGTTAGAAATTTAATATCGTGTTATATTTGTTAGAGAATTGTAAAGAATAAACTGAAGTCTCGTTTCGCCGTACACTCGGAAGTAATCAAAGCAGAGACAACGTTCGTCGTAGTGGACAGATTAAAAGCAAGCAGGAAGCACGTAGAAACTGATCCAGCGACGATGTAAGAAATTCGAATATCGAGTGGTAGAAAATTCCACTTTGTTTATCGAATACCACGAGATTTCGAAATTTCTTACAAAACGACGAGAAACACATGAGTTTACATTGTACCTATGCTAGAATGTTACTTTCGTAAAAAAAAAAAAAAAAAAACAAAAAACAAAAAGGTAGGAAACACACCCTTGAAGTTACACAAAAGTGAAGTTACACCTTAACCGAGTTTCATGGAAAGATAGCAAGTGAGAAATCGAAAGCAGGCCCAAATTCTGGTATTTTGTTTCGCGAGAAAGGAGATAGACTAGAGTAAGAGGAATTCAGAGGCAAGTACTCACCGGTGGTGACCACGCTGGGAAGTACCCCAGTCGCGGTGACAGCGGAGGGCGTATCAGGGGCGACAGTGTCCGCGACCTGCGTCGGTCGTGGATCGTAGGTCGTCGTGCTGTCGACGTAATCGGCGCTAAGCTCGTAGTTCGTCATCGCTTGATGATTGTAATAACCCGACCCACCCGTGCCGGGACCTGGAGATGCGTATTCACTACCACCATACGCATACCTGCGCCAACAAATTGAAATCGAGGATAAAACGGTGCATTTACACCAAATTCAATTTAACGAAATTTCGGGAAAAAACGATCTCTCGAGATTTAACGAAATTTCGATACGAAAAACGAACTTTCGAGATTTAACGAAATTTCGGGGGAAACGAAATTTCGAGAGAAACGAAAGTTCGGAATTTTTATAACATTAACGCTTTCACACTCGAATTTTTTTTTTTCGTATAGAAATAATCTACTTTGCGAGAATTATATTTTTTTTGTTTTGTGAAATTTTGAAAGAAACGAAAGTTCGGAATTTTTGTAACATTAACGCTTTCACACTCGAATAAAAAAAAAAAAAAAAAACAAAAAACAAAAAGGTAGGAAACACACCCTTGAAGTTACACAAAAGTGAAGTTACACCTTAACCGAGTTTCATGGAAAGATAGCAAGTGAGAAATCGAAAGCAGGCCCAAATTCTGGTATTTTGTTTCGCGAGAAAGGAGATAGACTAGAGTAAGAGGAATTCAGAGGCAAGTACTCACCGGTGGTGACCACGCTGGGAAGTACCCCAGTCGCGGTGACAGCGGAGGGCGTATCAGGGGCGACAGTGTCCGCGACCTGCGTCGGTCGTGGATCGTAGGTCGTCGTGCTGTCGACGTAATCGGCGCTAAGCTCGTAGTTCGTCATCGCTTGATGATTGTAATAACCCGACCCACCCGTGCCGGGACCTGGAGATGCGTATTCACTACCACCATACGCATACCTGCGCCAACAAATTGAAATCGAGGATAAAACGGTGCATTTACACCAAATTCAATTTAACGAAATTTCGGGAAAAAACGATCTCTCGAGATTTAACGAAATTTCGATACGAAAAACGAACTTTCGAGATTTAACGAAATTTCGGGGGAAACGAAATTTCGAGAGAAACGAAAGTTCGGAATTTTTATAACATTAACGCTTTCACACTCGAATTTTTTTTTTTCGTATAGAAATAATCTACTTTGCGAGAATTATATTTTTTTTGTTTTGTGAAATTTTGAAAGAAACGAAAGTTCGGAATTTTTGTAACATTAACGCTTTCACACTCGCATTTCTTTTTTCGTATAAAAATAATCTACTTCGCGAAAATTGTATTTCCTTTTGTGAAATTTTGAAAGACGTGAAAGTTCGTAATTAGATAACATTAACGCTTTCACACTAGCATTCTTTTTGTACAAAAGTCTATATTTTTTTAACGAAATTATTTATTAGGCGTGTAAAATTCGAAATATAGCAGAATTAATGTTTCTCTTCTCGGTGTGCCAAAAATTTGCAATTTTATTCTTCTAACGGAATTGTTTCCTAGGCGTATAGAAGTAAGTTTTCTATTTTTCTATAATTTTGTCATAATGTAAAAGATTGTTCAATAGTAGCAAGTGAAAGAAACTAACTCAAAAAATGCCCGTATTTGTGCGAGACACAATCACAAACGTTAAAGGGTTAAGCAAACCTGTTAACTCGTTCGTTTCTACGAAGACAGCGAGTATACTTAATTTCTTAAAATTTGTATTCCTACACAGCTATAAAAATAACGAATAAAATGTTGAGTTAAAGCGGTATCGTTCCGAATAGCTCGCAATTTCAACAATACCTACTCGTTTAGAAGGAAAGAATAAAAGCATGAAATATCTTCTGTGAATTATATTCTATTTATTTCTCGATTCTATATAATTGTACATCATACGAAACTATTACTATAGCGTACATCTGAGATTAGAATACGTGGTTTTATATTTCATGTTTAAACAACGATGTACGTGTAATATCGTGTGCAATGCTATTTTTCATTGTTCGACGTTTAATAAGGGCCTCTGCTGCTGTTATTACTCAATTCACCTGAATTGCACGAAATGGAAACTCGACGCAGAGCGGTGTTATTCTGTGTTTATAGAATGTACGATCGGGATAATGTTGTGTACAGTGGTAATTGTTAAGAGATAAATGTGCAATTAGCGGTATGTATATTTTCTTTAATTGTACACAGACAAATATATCGGCGTATCTGATTTAGAAACGCAGCCGGTGCTGAATATCCCGTGAATTTCCTTATCTTATCAGCTCTTTCGTTACTTCGAGATCGTACGAAAATATAAAAATCGCACTAACGAGTCCGCGGAACGGGACCTTTGTACCGTTCGTTTGATTAGAAACTACGAAATTGACGATGTGAAGTTCAACGTTAATTATCAGAAAACACACGGCCACGTTAACAATATGCTTTCTTACTTATTTTCCTTCTATGGGAGTGCAATTTATTGCTCAATTAAATGTACGAATAAATACATTCCTTTTCGTCAGAGTATGATTTATCCCCATCGTCCGAACGTGTTTAATAAATATACACACGTTGTATATATATATATGTATACAATCACTCCTTTGTTACACGACACAATGCATTTGTTACCGGTTTAACCCTTTCGCGACTAGCGCCGGTTATATCCGGCATCCACTAAATGCTTCGCACTGGCTAGCGCCGGTTATATCCGGCATCCACTACGCGCGTCGCATTGGCTCGCGCCTCGACAACTCAAAGTGAAGATTTATTTTAAAATACAGAACAAGGCCTCAAC
>NW_017100500.1:185472-186967 GCF_001263275.1 Habropoda laboriosa | reverse complement strand
TCGCGCTCCCGTTTATAAAGTGGCCGCTCGACGACGCCTCCAAAGAAACGTTCTGATTCGAAGAACGCGGAAGTTCTTTGCATCTCTCGGACTTCTTCGTCGTTATCGCTGCCCGAGATGCACCCACCCATCCGAGTGACGTCACCGCGCCACCGACACGCACACAACAACGCGGCGAGAGCGGTGTGCGAGCGTGTGTGTGCGCGAGCGCGTGATGCGCTACGTCACGTGAGCGTTCAACAACCGCTAGAACCTGAATCGCATTCGTCTCTTCCTTTTTCTTCTTCCGTGTTCTCCAGTTTCTCAAGTTCATTCGGCGAGTTCAACGGAGACGCGCCTCTCTTTCAGCCTTTGCTATTGTTCAGGCGACGTTTCGTCGCATCGAAAATTCATATCACTTCCGGGGCAAAAGTCTGTCCTTCGCGCGATTTCGGATTTGTAAGTTGAATTCTTTGCTTTCTCGCGGGAAGTTCGAATTGTAAGTTGTAATTGGAGAGAGGATTTTTGTATTGTCGGAATTGATAGGGAAAATTGGTTGGCGGATTTGTCGGATTGTAATTTCGACGATTGAGACAGTTTAGTTGATCGTCGGAGTGGAGATTGAAGATTGAACGCGTAAAATTTTAGAGGGTCGAGAGAGAAAGGACGGAGCTATAATCGACCAGATACGACGCTTTAAAAGAACAGTGTGGTTCATTTTAACGACCCCCATATACCAGTTGAGTGCTTTCGTTACCCCGATGTAGGGATTTGAAAGTGTTAAAAATAGGTCCAATTGTGAGTATCCTAAAAGTGATTCGACCTCACAGAATATATATATATGTATATATACATCGAGTGATTTTATCTGAATTCATAGAAAACTGGTAATCACGGTGAATAGAGCTTTCAACGGAATAAGTTGCTGTAATTTACGATAGATAAACCTCTCTGATCGTAACGAGATGATAAAACGCAACCGAAGCACAATGAACCCTTATTTAATATTCAACCTATCACCAACGATCGATAAATTCTAAATTAACCGACGTGTTCCAAAAATTACTTCCAAAAAACTAAATTTACAGTTCAATTACCAAAATTTACGGTTCCGTAAAACAGAAGCAGGTGCTTCTCAAGATTACCTACTTAACTCTCTACAAGACGCGAGTTTAATTCGAGCAAAGATGAATCTCGATATTTCCCCTTAAAACCGTTCTCCGCTATCGGTTTACACCTTCGCAAAATCCACACCCCCAAAAACGGAGGCCGGCGCCACGGGCCGCGCGTCACTTCCGGTCGCGCTTCCTAAAACGCGTTCCGATGCAGCCGCGTCGAATCTCGACCGGCTCGACACACGCGTTACCGTCGTGGTCCACAGCGGGGCGAGGGTGTCTCGTGGAAATCAGAAAGAGTGAGAAAGAGAGAGTGAGGGATCTGAACGAGCCATGGGTACGAACAAGAGAGAGAGAGAGAGAGGGAGAGACAGAGAAAGAGAGAGACACGCGCGACGTCA